>NC_062215.1:83601546-83904576 GCF_902686445.1 Sciurus carolinensis
AAACAGGTTTCAGTTTGGAAACCTTCATAGAAAAACAGGCAGTCCAGAGAATAGCTGAGTGTTGCCCTGAACGGCTCCCTCAGGGGATGGACTAAGTCTCCAAGACACCCTCTCCTACTGAGAACTTTTGTTCTTTGAAAACCTGGCTGGAGGAAAATGAGAACTATGACTCACTCGTGTGGGTCCAGGAAAAAACATTAGATCTCTTCTGCCCTGTTGTACATAGCACTAGGATGGGAGTTCATGAGTCATTCACACGCTATTGTTAATGAAAGACTTTCCTCAGAATGAGGTTTGGAAGGAGATCAGGGAGGAACTGGAAGAGAGTGATGGTGGGTGAGGGGTGATACTGGGGCAGCATTGGAGGTAGGGAAGGTAGTGGGGGTGGAACTGGAAGTTATTTTCCTGGTGGAAGGGATGATGGTGGTGGAGGCAGCAGCAAAGCTTGTGTTGGCAGAAGTGTTGGTGATAATCAAAGTGTGATTCAAGAGAAATGTGTGCCCATGGACAATGAAGATATTAAATAAACACCTAGACTGTTCACAGTCTTTCATTCCCTGAGATCGCTCCTTTCTCACCATGTTAAATTTTTTGAAATGTTGCCACTCACTGTAAATTATATTATCTATGGGATTTCTGCTTCACCCACTGCGATCATTTGAAATCTGAACATGAGATTCTATTGTGTTGTTGTTGTTATTGGGGTGGAGAGGCACTGATTCTCCTCCCAACCTTTCCTACTCCATGGAATGTTAACAAAAGCCTCAGAACATTTGACTGTTTTTCTTCCTGCATTTTGCCTTAGAAGCATATTCTGTGAGAAAAGAACCCAAAAGAGAGACCCAAGGCTGAGAAAGATGTAACAGACCATGGCAATCATCTTGCCTGGAAAATATTATCTATTCTATTTTTAACATGGTGCCCTTTCTGTTGTGGATCTGTGTTGTCAGAAGAATCTTCTGGGGAAAACTTCAGGGCTAGTTTCATTGACAAATAAAGATAAGATCAATTGCATGAATAAACTCTTCTGGCAAACTTGAAGAATGCTAGCAGAAGAGACTCAGAGGGAAACCAGAGGTGAGGACCCTTGTCTAAGTCACATCATTATCCAGGCATTTTGCATGCAGAGTCCCAAAGTGGGTATCAGCAGGGAATGAAGAAAATCACACTAACACAGCGACATAAAACTAACATCTATTTGCACACACACCAAGGGTTGTCGGAAAAAGAAGAGTTGCAAATATTGATATTGCCGGAAAATGTAGCTTTTGACTGAGTTCTTAAAGCAAGATATGAGCAAGAGGCATTAATATATCCTAACCATTATCTTATTCAGTGATTTGAAACTCTAGGCCCAAGCCTTCTTTATTAAAAATACTGATTCTTGGGCACCGCCCTCACAATTTATCATTTGTTGTTTTAAACTTGGAAGTAGTTGCTTCATTTTAAACTTTGCTCTACCAAGACCACCAAGAGTTTATCTGTGAACCGGAATTCAGGAAAGGCGGTTGTAGGTATTTTGTCTGTAATAATAAATGTCATCTGTAGCTACTTACCTAAAAAATCACTCTTTGGACTTATGATATTAAAATTCATCAAAACTAAATAGTAAGAGGAAGTAAAGCAGGTGGAAAAGCATTTAATTCTTGTTAAATTGAGAAACAAAAAATGTATCATTTATTAGAATATGGAAGAAAGGGCTATGGGCGGACTTCAGGTTACTAAGTCTAAACTCTCAAAACTGCATCCAGTTGGAAATACCTACTGATCATTTAGAGATATGGAGCCATGCTCAAGAGTTTGAGAGTGCAGGCAAAACTGAATTTTTTGCATATAAGCCTTTGAAGTCTGAGGGGAAGATCAACAAGCAAGAATCCGAGGCAAGGATGAAAGGGCAGCCTGTTCTAAAGCAGTGGTTCTGAGAGTGGCACCCAGACCAGTAGCATGAGCACCAACAGGGAATCTGATAGAAATGCAAATTCTCAAGTCTCACTCCAAACTTACTGAATAAACTCTGAGTGTGGGGACCAGCAAGTTATGTTGCAGCTAAACTTTGAGACTCACCACACTGAAGGATGTGCTCTAACTGAAATGTGACTGCTATTCACTAAGGAAGCTGGTTATATCTTTCTCAGGGTGAATCAGTTTCTTCATACAAATCTTCTCACACAGCTTCATCTCAGAACTCTCAAATTCACATAATTAAGTGACCCTTTCACTAGATTGTCACATAGCATCAGACAACAAAATCAAAATCTTTTTCAAGTATTCAGTTATTGCAAAAGAGAGAGATGTTCACTGCCTTGTTGAGACACTTTTTCTACCATTTGCTGCTTTTATCAAGACTTCAAAAATATTGGAGTTGAATTGCCGCATATTAATAACTTGCAGAAGAAGTCTGAGCTTGACCTGTCAAAGGATGAAGGGAGATAAACAATAGCAGGAAATGGAAGAATTAAAAGAGGAAAATCAACAATGATGGCAGTCTGGTGGGTTATAACCTCTAAATTGCCCTTCTTATATTCAGAAATGGACAGAGTTCGTACTGAAATCTCAGAACCCATGTTACTAATTCAGTTTAAAACTTTGAGAGCCAATCTGGGCTATGAGACTTTATTCCATTTTAACCTTAATATTCATTACATTATTCAAACAATTACTATGACTATCTCCTCGTCTAGACCACTGTGCTAGGCATAAATTCATACATATGAAGAATATAAAACGTAACTCCTCTTGTCAGGCATCTCAGTGAGTTTACTCAAACAATTATTTAAATATTTAAAATTAAAATTAATTAATTCAAAGAACAGTCTCTAACACATTTCAAGTCACTGTGGATTCTAGGGGTTTGAGATACTCTAAATAAATAAGCATTTAAGAAAAATGAGTTTATGTGGTAAGTGTGATCTGATGAAAATAGAATAGCAGTGAAGGAAGAAACTAGGGGTGGGAACTGTCATGCAGTGTAGACTGGAAATCACACAAGTTCTTTCTGAGGAGAACAAAGATTTGACTTGGGGGAAGTGAGTTTGCCAGGCAGAGAAAAATGGCAGAAGCAATGTCCTAGATAGGGAACAAGCTTCTTTTGTTTTAGGACTAGAAAGAAGGCTCCAAGGGCTGGTTCTTCATGGCAAAATAAGGAAGAGGACACAGAGAAGTGCAGAGATTGGGTCTATAGCCCTGTAGACCATGGCAAAGGGTTTATTTCTGTTTCAAATACTGTTGGAATTTTCATATGTTGTTAAACTAAAAGTCTTATATTTTGAAGCAAGCACTCTATATAGGCAAGAGTGTTCCCATTTTATGCTTGGGGACAGTGTAAATTCATGCAATCATTTCAATAAACACATTGAATGTATCTAGTAAATTGAATATTGCAAACTTGAAGACCTAACAATTCTATTCGTATGTGTATTTCTTCTAGAAGTTTATGCTGACACGTACTAGAGAACACTGAAAGAATGTTTATGGGAGTATAGTTTGAAATTTTCCACACTAGAAGCAAATCCAAAATCTATCAAAAGTAGAATGGATATGTAAATTATAGTATATTCATATGATGGATAATATATTGTTTAAAACATAACCAGAGAGCACGGCGCTTGGACTCGGAGCAACCACTGGGGCTCTGGGCGACTGCCTGAGGAGGAGCTGCGTGGCGAGCTGTTTAGACCCAGAACGACTGCTTCTGAACACCGGGGGGTTGCCCGGAGGAAGAGGAGAAGCGCAGTGGGTCACTTGACCTAGGAGTGACTGCATCAGAGCCACAGGCGGTTGCCAGAGGAGGAGGTGAGTGGTGAGTTGATTGGACTAAAAGCGACCGCTCCTGAACACTGGTGGCCTGCCTGGAGGTTGTGGTGGGTCACTTGGACTCGGAGCCACCGCTCCTGAAAACCGGGGGGGCTACCCCGAGGAGGAGGAGGAGGAACAGTGTGGGTCACTTGGACTTGGAGTGACTGCCTAGGGCTACGAGCGGTTGGTGGGAGGAGGAGACGCGAAGTGAGTTGCTTGGACTCCTAGTGACTGCGTCGGAAACCGGCCGCTGTCCGGAGGAGGAGGTGTGTGGCGGGTCTCTGGGTATCAGAGCTATTGTACGGGGCTCCAGGTGGCGGCTCAGAGGAGGGGCCGCATAGCCAGGCGATTAGGTGCAGAGCAGGGTCCCAGGAGCTAGGTGGCTTCTTGCTGGAAGAGCCGCACCTAGACATGCCTAGGGGCGGAGTGAAGTTTCCAGGACTGCGGGCAGATTCTCTGGGAGAGGCAGCCTAAGGAGACTCGCCTGCGAAGGGTGAGGCTCCCAGGCCCAGGAGGTAGGTCCGGGCCCTGGGAACGTTGCAGAGGAAGACAGCCCAGCCCAGGCGGTAGTTGTAGATCGAGGGGAACCTGTAGGAGGGGAACTGACCAGCGAGACCTCCCCACCGAGTGAGTCTTCCTTGCCGGGTGAGGTTTTCCCACAAGGACGGTAAAACCAGAGACACAGGCACAAACAGGCCTTGCCTCATCCTGCAGCCTAGTTCCCCGTTGGATGACCATTGGTCAACAAGTGGAGGCACCTCTGCCCACTAGCAGGGAATATATGCCACCTGAGGGTCACCACCCCTAGAGAGGCAGCTTCATCGTGGAGCTCTGCATTATCAACTTCCTCCAATACTTCAGGCTACTGAAGGATAAGAGGGGATATACTAGAAATCTTCAGGGACATTATAAGTTGATAGAGGAAATCTGCAATATCTTAATGACCCACTGATTCCTGAACAATATGAGAAAACAAGGGAAGAAAATGCCCCTAAAAAATCTAGATGTTACATCAATAAAATCCAACGACAGCATGGCAGAAGAAATGACAGAAAGGGAGTTCAGAATGTACATAATTAAAATGATTAGGGAAGCAAACGATGAGATGAAAGAGCAAATGCAGGCATTGAATGATCGCACCAATCGACAGTTAACAGAGCAAATTCAGGAAGCAAAAGATCATTTCAATAAAGAGTTAGAGATATTGAAAAAAAAACAAACAGAAATCCTTGAAATGAAGGAAACAATAAACCAAATTAAGAACTCCATAGAAAGCATAACCAATAGCATAGAACACCTGGAAGACAGAACTTCAGATATTGAAGAAAAAATATTTAACCTCGAAAGCAAAGTTGAACAAACAGAGAAGATGGTAAGAAATCATGAACAGAATCTGCAAGAACTACGGGATATCATGAAAAGGCCAAATTTGAGAATTATTGGGATTGAGGAAGGCTTAGAGAAACAAACCAAAGGAATGAATAATCCATTCAATGAAATAATATCAGAAAACTACCCAAATCTGAAGAATGAAATGGAAAATCAAGTCCAAGAGGCTTATAGGACTCCAAACACACAAAATTACAACAGACCCACACCAAGGCACATTATCATGAAAATACCTAACATACAAAATAAAGACAGAATTTTAAAGGCCGCGAGAGAAAAGAACCAAATTACATTCAGGGGGAAACCAATACGGATATCAGCAGATTTTTCAATCCAGACCCTAAAAGCTAGAAGGGCCTGTAACAACATTTTTCAAGCTCTGAAAGAAAATGGATGCCAACCAAGAATCTTATACCCAGCAAAACTTACCTTCAAATTTGACGATGAAATAAAATCATTCCATGATAAACAAAGGCTAAAAGAATTTACAAAAAGAAAGCCAGCTTTACAGAACATTCTCAGCAAAATATTTCATGAGGAAGAGATAAAAAACAAAGAAGAATATCAGCAAAGGGAGGAATTACCCTAAAGGAACTGTCAAATAAAGGAGGAACCAAGATGTGTCAAAAAATAAATAAATAAATAAATAAAATTTTAAATATGAACCAAATGACCGGGAATACAAATCATATCTCAATAATAACCCTGCATGTTAATGGCCTGAATTCATCAATCAAAAGACATAGACTGGCAGATTGGATTAAAAAGAAAGATCCAACAATATGTTGCCTGCAAGAGACTCACCTCATAGAAAGAGATACCCATAGACTAAAGGTGAAAGGATGGGGAAAAACATACCATGCACATGGACTCAGCAAAAAAGCTGGAGTATCCATCCTCATTTCAGATAATGTGGACTTCAAGTCAATGTTAGTCAGAAGGGATAAAGAAGGACATTTCATACTGCTTAAGGGAAGCATAAATCAGCAAGATATAACAATCATAAACATCTATGCCCCAAACAGTGGCTCATCCATGTATGTTAAACAAATCCTTCTCAATTTTAGAAACCAAATAGACCATAACACAATAATACTAGGTGATTTTAACACGCCTCTTTCACCACTGGACAGATCTTCCAAACAAAAATTGAAGAAAGAAACCATAGATCTCAATAACACAATCAATAATTTAGACTTAACAGATATTTATAGAATATACCATCCAACCAAGAGCGAATACACTTTCTTCTCAGCAGCACATGGATCCTTCTCTAAAATAGACCATATGTTATGCCACAAAGCTAATGTCAGCAAATACAAGAAGATAGAGACACTACCTTGTATTCTATCAGATCATAATGGATTGAAGTAACAAATTAATGAAAGAATAAAAAACAGAAACTACTCCAACACCTGGAGATTAAACAATATGCTATTATATGATGAATGGATAACAGAAGATATTAGGAAGGAAATTAAAAAATTCTTAGAGGTAAACGAGAACAAAGAAACATCATATCAAAATCTCTGGGACACTATGAAAGCAGTACTTAGAGGAAGATTTATTTCATGGAGCACATTTAATAAAAGAAGTAAAACTCAAAAAATAAACGACCTAACACTACAGCTCAAAGCCCTAGAAAAAGAACAGACCAACACCAAAAGTAGTAGAAGACAGGAAATAGTTAAACTGAGAGCTGAAATCAACGAAATTCAAACAAAAGAAACAATACAAAAAATTGACAAAATAAATAGTTGGTTCTTCGAAAAAATAAACAAAATTGATAAACCTTTAGCCACACTAACAAAGAGAAGACGAGAGAAAACCCAAATCACTAAAATTCGGAATGAACAAGGAAATATCACAACAGACACGACTGAAATACAAAACATAATTAGAAGCTATTTTGAAAATCTATACTCCAACAAAATAGAAAATTTCAAAGACATCAACAGGTTTCTAGAGACATATGAATTGCGTAAACTGAACGAGGAGGACATACACAATTTAAATAGACCAATTTCAAGTAATGAAATAGAAGAAGTCATCAAAAGACTACCAACAAAGAAAAGTCCAGGACCAGATGGGTTCTCAGCCGAGTTCTACAAAACCTTTAAAGAAGAGCTCATTCCAATACTTCTCAAAGTATTCCATAAAATAGAAGAGGAGGGAACCCTCCCAAACTCATTCTATGAAGTCAATATTACCGTGATACCTAAACCAGACAGAGACACATCGAGGAAAGAAAATTTCAGACCAATATCCTTAATGAACATCAACGCAAAAATTCTCCACAAAATTTTAGCAAATCGCATACAAAAACATATTAAAAAGATAGTGCACCATGATCAAGTGGGTTTCATCCCAGGGATGCAAGGTTGGTTCAACATCAGGAAATCAATAAATGTCATTCACCATATCAATAGACTTAAAGTCAAGGATCACATGATTATTTCAATAGATGCAGAAAAAGCATTTGATAAAATACAGCACCCCTTCATGCTCAAAACACTAGAAAAAATAGGGATAGTGGGAACATTCCTTAACATTGTAAACGCCATCTATGCTAAGCCCATGCCTAATATCATTCTTAATGGTGAAAAACTGAAAGCATTCCCTCTAAAAACTGGAACAAGGCAGGGATGCCCTCTTTCACCACTTCTTTTCAATATCGTCCTTGAAACTCTAGCCAGAGCAATTAGACAAACCAAAGAAATTAAAGGGATACGAATAGGAAAAGAAGAACTCAAACTATCCCTATTTGCTGATGATATGATTGTATACTTAGAGGAACCAGGAAATTCCACCAGAAAACTTTTAGATCTCATAAGTGAATTCAGTAAAGTAGCGGGATATAAGATCAATGCACATAAATCTAAGGCATTTTTATGCATAAGCGATGAATCTTCAGAAAGAGAAATCAGGAAAACTACCCCATTCACAATAGCTTCGAAAAAAATAAAATACTTGGGAATCAATCTCACAAAAGAGGTGAAAGACCTCTACAATGAGAACTACAGAACACTAAAGAAAGAAATTAAAGAAAACCTTAGAAGATGGAAAGATCTCCCATGTTCTTGGATAGGCAGAATTAATATTGTCAAAATGGCCATACTACCAAAAGTGCTATACAGATTCAATGCAATTCCAATGAAAATCCCAATGATGTACCTTACAGAAATAGAGCAAGAAATTATGAAATTCATCTGGAAGAATAAAAAACCCAGAATAGCTAAAGCAATCCTTGGCAGAAAGAGTGAAGCAGGGGGTATCGCAATACCAGATCTTTAACTCTACTACAAAGCAATAGTAACAAAAACGGCATGGTATTGGTACCAAAATAGAAAGGTGGATCAATGGTATAGAATAGAGGACACAGACACAAACCCAAATAAATACAATTTTCTCATACTAGACAAAGGGGCCAAAAATATGCAACAGAGAAAAGATAGCCTCTTCAACAAATGGTGCTGGGAGAATTGGAAATCCATATGCAACAGAATGAAACTAAACCCATACCTCTCACCACGCACGAAACTAAACTCAAAATGGTTTAAGGATCTTGGAATCAGACCAGAGACCTTGCATCTTACAGAAGAAAAAGTAGGTCCAGAGCTTCAACATGTTGGCTTAGGACCAGACTTCCTCAACAAGACTCCCATAGCACAAGAAATAAAAGCAAGAATTAATAACTGGGATAGATTCAAACTAAAAAGCTTTCTCTCAGCAAAGGAAACTATCAGCAATGTGAAGAAAGAGCCTACAGAGTGGGAGAAAATCTTTGCCAATCATACTTCAGATAGAGTGCTAATCTCCAGAATCTATAAAGAACTCAAAAAACTCTACACCAAGAATGCAAATAATCCAATCGACAAATGGGCTAAGGAAATGAATAGACACTTCACAGAAGAAGATCTACAAGCAATCAACAAACATATGGAAAAATGTTCAACATCTCTAGTAATAAGAGAAATGCAAATCAAAACCACCCTAAGATTCCATCTCACCCCAATTCGAATGACGATTATCAAGAATACAAGCAACAACAGGTGTTGGCGAGGATGTGGGGAGAAAGGTACACTCATACATTGCTGGTGGGGTTGCAAATTAGTGCAGCCACTCTGGAAAGCAGTGTGGAGATTCCTTAGAAAACTTGGAATGGAACCACCATTTGACCCAGCTATCCCACTCCTTGGCCTATACCCAAAGGACTTAAAATCAGCATATTACAGAGATACAGCCACATCAATGTTCATAGCTGCTCAGTTCACAATAGCCAGATTGTGGAACCAACCCAGATGTCCTTCAATTGATAAATGGATAAAGAAAATGTGGTATATATATACAATGGAATATTACTCAGCCATAAAGAATGATAAAATTATGGCATTTGCAGGCAAATGGATGAAACTGGAGAATATCATGCTAAGTGAGATAAGCCAATCTCAAAAAACCAATGGACCAATGATATCGCTAATAAGTGGATGATGACACATAATGGGGGGTGGGAGGGGTTAGTGTTAGGGTTAGAGCTAGGGTTAGGGAGGGGGGCAAGAATGGAGGAAGGAAGGACTCTATAGAGGGAAAAGAGTGGTGAGAGGGGTGGGGGGGAAGGGAAAAAAATAACAGAATGAATCAAACAACATTACCCTATGTAAATTTATGATTACACAAATGGTATGCCTTTACGCCATGTACAAACAGAGAAACATCATGTATCCCATTTGTTTACAATAAAAAAAGAAAAAAAACAGAAATTACTTAACATGCCTCCAATCAAGATGTGGTATCCTTGTGTATTCCTTTTGAATTTATCTGGGCTAGTGGCAATTCTGACCAATAGATTTTGGTGGAAATGATACTGATCTAGAATCTTAGCTGTGTCATCCTGGCCCGGGTATGAGGCATGTGAGTGAAGGACCTTCTAGATGACCTCAGATGACCCCAGTTTCAGACTCTAAGCTTTTCCAGCTGAAATCCCAAGCACTTGTGTAGCAAAGGCCAGTCTACAAACTGTGCCTTGTTTGAATTCCGCACCCAAAGAATCTATAAGCATAATAAAATAATTTTTCATTTCCGAGCACTTTGAAGTTCCAGTTGGAACCAATCTGTTGTACAGCAATAGGGAACTGGAACAATGGTATCAAAACCACTTAGACACGGGGCAACAGGGATAAATGTATCAGAAAAACCTAGTTATAAACATAACCCAAATTATATCAATTGGTTTATAAAAATGTTTTAGTTATACAATTTGTACTAGTTGTGGAGGAACATTAAACAAAGAAAGAATGTGATTACCGTGAAATTCAAGATAAAGAGCCCATCTAAAGGAGAGAAAAAATGGTTTTATCCCAATGCTTGTGGATTCAGATAATGTTCTATTTGTAGATCTCATTAACAATTACTTGAATACTTACCTCAGAGTACTTGTTAAGCATATTTATCCTTTATGTACTTTTATGAATGTACATTATATTACATGATAAAAAAAATTTATAGAAAATATTATTCTTCTTGTTGGGTGAAAAATGATGCAAGAGAGGAAATAGGGAAGTAGGGAAGTAATTTTCCAGGATGATTCTGTGCTCCATGAAAAAGATGCTAGCAGCATGGACTAACTGTGCAGAGGGAGAGAAAATGTTGGTTCTGATATATTTTGAAAGAAACATTAAGAAAGTTTCCAATAAGTTTAGATGGAATTGGGAGTTCAAAAAATAGAAGAATCAAGAAGGATTGTAAATTTTTGAATTGAGTGGTTGGATTGTGATGATATTTACTGATATTATAATGTGCATTTCATTGTTATCAAGTAGTATTATTTTATAATATGCCTAATTTTCTAGATATGTGTTTTCTAGTTAGTATATTTTTAAAATTAAAAATCTGGTAACCATAGGAACTAGCAATCCCACCACTAGGTAGAAATTAAATGGGATAGCTGCACGTCCATGTTCATTACAACATTATCCATAATAGCCAAGTTTCAGAGGCAGCCTAAGTACATTAATGGATGAGTGGATAAAGAAAATGTAGTGTATATACCCAATGGATTACCAGTCAGCCTTGAAAAAGAGGGGAATTCTTTCATTTGTAAGAAAACCTGGATGATTCTGGAGGATGTTATGCCAAGTGAAAGAATCCAGACACAGAAAGACAAATACAGTACCATTTAACTTCTGTGTGAAATCTCAAAGAGTTGAACACTTAGAAGTAGTGAGCTGAATAACTGTTATCAGAGCCTGGGCCATAAAAGGGGAAGAGAAAATGATGGGCAATTATTGGGAAAAATATACAAAGTTTCGAATAAGAGGAATAAATCTGGAGGCCAATTACATGGCAGGTAGCTACAGGCAATAATAATTTATATTTCAAAATAAGAGAGTAATTTCAAATGTCTTGCCAAAAAATATTAGGTAAATGATGTAATAGAAATGTCAAGTAGCTTGATCTAATAATTTTACATTCTATGTATATATCAAAATATCACATTATACCCCCAAATATATACAACTATGATTTGTCCATGAAAATATTAATAAAAAATGATATCTGCTCTTAATAAGGAGACTCGTTTTGCCTTCCCTAAATAAATCTACTGATCACTTAATCAAATTACCAAGATACAGTAATATCTTCCCAATAATTCAGTGAAATTGAAGAGCAAGCTGTTCTACTCACTTTTTTTTTATCTATTATTTTATTTATTTATATGTGGTGCTGAGTATGGAACCCAGGGCCTCACATATGCCAGATAAGTGCTCCACCACTGAGCCGCGACCCCAGCCCCTTCTGTTCACTTTTTAAACACTCATCATTACTAGTTATTATTAAAACAAGACAATCTAACTTTCAAAAATACATTTTCTCCAGCCTTTAGGGTACAATTTCATTTGTTCCAGTTTTTTGCGAAGGAATTAAAATAGGTCCATGAGAAATGAATATTTGAGTATGAATTTTAAAACTGTAAACTAAACTTTATCATCAACCAGCTTGGTAGTCTGAAATAAGCCACTCAAACTCTTGGTGATATAGTTTCCTACCATCAAATGGACATAATAACATGACTTACTTTACTCTCAAATTTATTTATTTATTTATTTATTTATTTATTTATTTATTTATTGCTGTGCTGGGGATTTGAACCCAGGGCCTTATGCTTGGGAGGCAAGCGCTCTACCAACTGAGCTACATCCCAGCCCTCTCAAATGTTTTTGTGAGTAAAATCAGATTTTAAAGTAGCCTTCGATGTGGACATCAATTAGAAATAAGAATATGTTATAATCAGGTGTCTTCCCTGAGTTCAAATTGTATTATGTTTAGTTTGGATTATTTTTATTGACCCTAGAGAATCTGGAAACTCTGAGGTATATTTTTGCATGAACAAATGCCCCAAGGTTGATGGTAGATGTGTGATTTTTTTTTTTTTTTTTTTTTTTTTTGGTTGGTTGTTTTTTAGTTTTTTAGTTTCCTGGAGAAGTTGTCTTATATAGAGATACCTGGTTTAGGTCTAAGGAAAGGGATTGAGAATAGTGGAGAACAATACCAATAAGAGGATTTTTTCCCATTAAGTTGAATTAATGATTTTTTTATCAACATATATGTAAATTTATATTAAGTATAGTGGGACGGATGAATACATTGAATAATCATCAAATCAGTATAATCGACATAGCTGTATTCTTACATTTTTATCACTCTTTTGTGTTATAGTTGCATAGGATCTTGGTGAGACTGGTTTTCAATGTTTTAACAAAGTGGTAGTAAAGTCCACCAAAGACTTCTGGTTCTCCTTCCATTAGGGCACATGGTAGGACTCTACTTCATGAACCTTCTAAACCCCCTGACTGAAGTTATGTAATCTTTATGACCAGTAAGTTTCAAGTGGAAGGTCATGCATGCCTTTTAAGTCAAGCATTTAATTCTTTAAATAGTTCTTTTTCTCTTTGGCACAGAAGCAGCAGAACTTGACAGGGAAAATAATCTGCCCACTTTGGTCTGTGAGCACCTCCAAAAAACATAGCTTCCCTGCTAAGCCCCAAAGAATATTTTGTGGTATAAAATAAACTTTTTGTTTTAAGTCAATAGGATTTTAGAGTAGGATAATTTAGCAAGTCATAATAGATATATATGAAAAGGGTTAGGGAAAGAGCTACAAGAGTTTATTCATATTAGATTTTGTCAGTGTCTGGCCAAACTTCTGCATTAGGGAACAAGTAATTAAAAATGTGGTTAAGATTACTCTGGAAAGCAGTATGGAGATTCCTCAGAAAACTTGGTATGGAAGTACCACTTGACCCAGTTATCCCGCTCCTTGGTATATACTTAAAATCAGTATATTACAGTAACACAGTTACATCAATGTTTATAGCAGCTCAAGTCACAATAGCTAAACTATGGAACCAAAGTAGGTGACCTTTCAACAAACAGATGAATGGATAAAGAAAATGTGGCATATGTACACAGTGGAATATCACTCAGTCATAAAAAAGAATGGCTTTATGAATTTTTCCAGTAAATGGATGGATCTGGAGACTATTACGCTAAGTGAGAAAAAGCAAATCCCAAAACCTAAAGGTCCAATGTTCTAATATGCAGATGCTAAAACACAACAAAGTGGGGTGTGGAGAATAGAAGTTCAGTGGATTAGACAAAGGGGAAGGAAGAAAAGGGAGAGGGAAAGATATAGGAAAGACAGGGGAATGAATTGGACAAAATGTTCCTATGTTCTTATATGAATATACCACCAGTGAAATTCCACATCATATATAAACACAAGAAAGGGAGCCTAATTAGAATAATTTATACTCCATGTGTGTATAATATGTCAAAATACATTCTACTAGCTGGGCAGGTGGTGCACACCTATAATCCCAGTGGCTCAGGAGGCTGAGGCAAGAGGATTGAAGTTCAAAACAGCCTCAGCAATTTAGAGATGCCTAAACAACTTAGGGAGACCCTGTCTCTAAATAAAATACAAAAAGGACTGGGAATGTTGCTCAGTGGTTAAGCTCCCCTGGGTTCAATCCCTGGCACAAAAAATGAAATAGAAGAAGAAAACAGTTATTAAAAAAATACACTCTATTGTCATGTATACTAAAAGGAACACATTTGAAAATGTGGTTAAGGAAGGAGTTGCCCAACTCCCATATCCCTTATTGTTTGAGGATTTTCCTAGTGCATTGGTACCTCTCAGCACAGACTAGCTTCTTGAAGATTGGGACTCTATGCAAAGAAGGCAGTAGATTGGTTGGTCCTTGAGAAGTAGTGATCTTGAATTTTCATGAGGGCCAGTATTCTAAATGGAGGAACATATTCTTGGTGACTTCTGGAAAAATATGGGGGAAATTTGAGCTCCTTGATGTTTAAACATTAGTATAGTATGAACATTTATGCTAATGTGACCACATTTGAACATAGTGGGGTGATGCTTAGGATGATTGGAGTATATTATTATTGTTTTCCTTGGATAAAATTTTGTACTTACTTGAAAGAAAAAAATCTGAGAATCGAATACTCATCATTATGTCCTTGGTAAAAATATAGTAGTTGAATGTGCAAGAAATAAAAGAGAACTGAACCAACCTCTGTATGCTTGATCCCCATGGTAGGATTCTGAAATCTTCTTTGTAATATGCCAGCAAATAACTCCAAAACTGAGACGGATATCCAAATGTAGAAATGAGGCAACTAGCAAATTCTCAAATTCTAAGGTCTTTTCAATTCATTTATTTTCCTTCAGAGCCCATTGATTTAAAATCCAAAGGAATCATTTTTCATTATTGACCCACAACACACAATAGCCCTGAAACCCAATCTTGGATATTCCATTCTAGCCATTAGATTTCTCAATGTCCTGTGGATTATTCCAGATCATGAAGAAAACAGGTAATAGTGAGGATACAATCCTACTAATGATGTGATATTTATAAGTTTTATTTTTAATACAAGAGGCTAATTATCCCACTGAGTAGATACAGCTCTGATCTACTAACGTGTAAGGCTATATTTAGTGACACCAGATGACAGGGCAGAAAAAGTTGTTTTGGGATGCAATCAAACCACATTTAAATATTTTAAAAGTTTAAATACCTTCATCCCATATTACCTATATTTATACTTGCCCTCTCCTTTTAAATTATGCACAACCATGAAACAGCCTTTTCTGAAACCTCATACTTGATTATATTCCCAGCTTATGTATTTAAGATATTGGTTACTAGCTAATTTATATTCTTTTACTACTTGTTGAATTTACATAAAATATTTGTCTTCTCTAGGCTGACACCTTAAATGAGAAGTGAAAACTACTGAACTGATTACTGAGTTTCTTTACTTTTCTATTTCTAACACCATATTATATATGCATAAATAGAGAAATTGAACAAGATGGAGATAACTAGAGATGTTTTCATAAGTTCTTTGTTCACATACAACATAGAAATTTGGAAAACTGGTGAACTGGATCCATATGAACAAGCAACCTCAGTTTAAACTATTTCAAGATTTGGTTGTTTTGTTACAAGTATCCATGAATCAAGCATCTAGACAGAAAAAAATGGAATAGAACCAATATTTCTATGCTTGATTTATGTGATGTTGAATAATTGGCAAGATCCTGAAATTCTTCTTTGCTATATGCAGAGCAAATAACCCCCATCCCTTGTTGTCTTTATCCATCATTCTATTGAAGAAATATTATGAGATGAGGAGAGAACTAATACCTGACTGCCTCATGTATTTCAACACTACAGTAAGATTTTCATATGTGCTTCTTATTTCATATTCACAATTCACCCCATGACATACAAATTATCTACCCCACTATATAAATTAATGAACAGAAACACAAAGAGATTGCAGGCAAAGTCACACAGTTGTGCAGACTCAGACTCTAAACCCCAGTAGAATGACTGCCAAGTCACCACCATGATGCCCCTGAAGGAGAGCTGAGATTTGCATATGACCTCCAGTAATTTCCCCCTCCTTTAAGATCAGTGGCACTGCCTGAAGTCTTGCCTCCTTCGTTTGTTTCTTCTATCTTCTGTACCAGCACAAGGCCATTTCAGATTAAGGATGCAATTTTTAAAATCTCCCCTTTTCTTTCTAATGCCACTATGTAGGTTCAAAATTCCCCTGAGATTTTCCTAATGTATATGTTTTCATGGAAATCATTAAAGAAAACAGTTGTCAGCAAGATGTTGAATAAGTATAGTAGCTTTAAGATCACACAAAACTTGGGTGCAAATTCTGCTGGTTTCTCTGACTGCCTGACTCTAAAGTTTCTTTTCCAAGTTTCTATCATTTCATGTATAAAATTGGAATAGCAAAACTTACCTCTCATATCTCTCAGTGCTATAATAATAAAATGGGATAATATAGGAACAAAAATTATTCTCTCTAGAAGGATAATAACTATTAATTCCCTCCTCTAATATGTAAGATAACAAATTTGTCTAGGACACTGTATATTTTCATGTGGTGGTCAGATGCATTCTTCACAAGAATCTGTCTCATCTTTTTATTTCCTATCTTCTAACTTAATTTTAATGTTCCTGTATATGATGTGTCTGGTTTTTCTTGAGATGTTTGTATTCTGAATGTTAATTGAAATAAGTGTACAGAATCAGTGTTCTGGTGAAATAAAGCACATTCTCTTAGATCAATAACAAGTAATTTACATATTTCTGTTGTTAATTAAATTTTCCTTTCTGCATATCATTCCTAACTGATTAACCTTTACAAGTTTGATAACTTTATTGTTAATGACTTACTTTTAAGCCTAGCTTAATTTCCACATTATGGTCTTTCCCTTTCAATCAATCACAAGTTCAAGGTTTTATTTTTGCCCCTCATTTCAATAATCCCATTTAATAGTTTATAGCCACATATCATGCAGTTTGAATCTTGCACTTACATCATTTATACATTGTGCTGACAAGGAATAAACAACTAAAATACCTATGCCTCATTTTCTTCAGAGCATCATGAGGGGAAGTGTGTCAAATTGAGCTGTGCAAAATAACAGAGGTTTGTACATTTCTCCTATTCAAGGTTTTGCTTTGCCTCTTCAAAATGCAAGACTATCATCTACCCCATTCAAATTATATTAAATGCAGAATGATTCAAATAGTGCCAGCTGCCAATTTAAATTTCAAATGGAAACCTGCTCTATTGCTGACTCTTCATTCACTACTCTGCCTCCCCCCACCCCCACCATTTTCCCTACTTCTTTTTCCAATTTATTTTGAAACTACTTGATAGGTATTTCTCATGGGAGAGCCGACTCTAAGTGAGTAGTGCCTCTGAGTCAAAAACTGCTTCCATATTTCTCCCTGTGCAACAGCAATATTGTCTAGTCGCTGGTCACTGATGACAGACAAAACTCAGAAAACAGACTGTATTAAAAGTCAAGTGTCCATCTTCTAATTGAATTACTTAGAAAGGGAGAAGGATCTTTTCTTTCTTTCTCTCTTACTCTTTCTGGCTCTCTTATTTTCCTGTCCAGGGCAAAGAATGTAAATGTGACAAGTTTTTTAAAAATGTATGGACACATGAAGTGGACTGAGCCTACAGTTACTGGAACTCTGCCGTTGCTGTCTAGGACTGCATCTTGTCTAAATGCTTTGCTTTGCTACTACCTAGAAAAATGGGCTGTCAGCTCTGGAGTCATTAAATTATGATCCAGTAAGGGAAGTGACTCTATGGCCAATTCTGCTTTCCAGCAAGATTCGAAAGTGGCATGTCCAGGATATGTTCTAGATGACCCTGAGAAGAGGCTGGCTGGTCCACGTAATCAGCAGAGACACAGATTAATCATCAGGGGAGAGGGCTGGTCCAGGTCTTAAATGAACTCTAACCCGTCTTCTCCGTTTCCCTGTGGCATTCTTCAATATAAACTTAAAACAAAACCCCTGAAGTATAACAGAGGAAGTGAACAAATTCTAATTGTCCAGAGGGATGAATTTTCACAGTGAGTATGCACATGGAACCAGCGCCTGGATCAAGAAACAGGACATTTTCTACTTCCAACGTCATCATTAGCTTTGTTTGTTCTTGACCTTTATGTAAATGCAATCATCTTATGTCTAGCTTCTAGTGCCTGAGAGTCCTAATCTCACTATGAGTAAGAAAAAGGAGAATTTTAAAAATAATTTTTTTCTTTTATATACTAGGTAATAGACACTTAGTTATAAGCTCATTTTCTTCTTCTTTAATAAACTTCTTTAAGTTATATTTTTATTTTTAAATTTAAATTAAATTTGGATCAATACCTAAAATATAAAAAGTCTACATAACATCTAGGATTTTAGATGATATTTTGATACGTGAATACATTGCATAATATTTAAACCAGGTAAAACATATCTCTTTTATTAATTCTTTCTTCTAGTTTTTTGAAATGTACAGTAAATAGTTCTTATCTATGACTATCCTCCTGTGCAACAGAACACAGCCTTTTATACCTAAGGGTAACTTAGCACCCTTTGACCAACCCTCCTTCCCGTCCTTCTGTCCCTTTTATACTTCCCAGCCTCTGGCAACCACCATTCTGTTAGGTAAAGTCTCTTACTTTGTCCTTTTTGCTTCAGATTGCTTTGGCTATTTGTGATTCCATATACATTTTAGGATTGTTTTTACAGTCCTATGAAGAACTGGTATTTTGACCAGGATTGCACTAATTCTGTAACATATCATGGGTAGTATGGCCATTTTAATATTATCAATTCTTCTAATCCAGGAGCATGGAATGTCTTTACATTTTTTTGTCTCCTTCAATTTCTTTCATTTAGAAAGATGGCAGTTGTCTGGCTCTATATGACCTTTATTATGCTGAGGTACTTTCCTTCTATACCTAATTTGTTCAGTTTTTATTATCTTATCCTGTCTGAAATTTTGGTTGGGACTCCCAGCACTATGTTGAATATGTGCTGAAAGTAGGTATCCTTGCCCTAGTATAGGTCATAAAGAGAAAACTTCCACTTTTTCCCCATTCAGTATGATGTTAGCTATTAGTGTACTATATATGATCTTTATTTTTTAGTATTTGTTGTAGAGATCATTCACCTCCTTGGTTAAATTTATTCTCAGATAGTTTATTTTGGAGTTATTTTATGTGGGATTGGCTTTATTGATTTCTACTTCAGGTAATTGTCTATTGACTTGTAGCAATGCTCAAGATTTTATGGCAAATTTGCTTATTCTATTAATTTTTGTTGGAATTTTTGGGATTTTTTTATGTATAAGAGCACATCATCTGCAAGGGTACCAATCTGACTTCCTCTTTTCCAATTTGTATGCGCTTTATTTCCTTTTTGAATCTAATACTCTGGCTGGTACTTCCAGTACTATGTTGAATATGTACTAAAAGTGGATATCCTTGTCCTGGTACAGGCCAGAGAGAAAGCTTTTAATTTTCCCCATTCAGTATGATGCTAGCAGTTGGTTTATGGTATATGACCTTTATTATGTTGAGGGACATTTCTTCTGCACCTAATTGATTCAGTATTTTTATCATAAAGAAATGTTGAATTTTCCCTGATACTGGGGATTGAACAAAGGGGAGTTTTATTGCTGAACTACATCCCCTGCCTTTTTTATTTATTATTTGTGTCTCACTACTTAACTGAGGCTGGCCTCTGACTTGTAATCCTCCTGCCTCAGGCTTTTGAAGTTATTGAGATTACTGGCATACATCACTGCACCAAGCTAGAAATGTTGAATTTTATCAAATGCTTACTCTGCATACTTTGAGATGATCATATGAGTTTTGTCCTTCACTTACATTTATCTATTTGTTTATGTGGAAGCATCTTTGCATTTTATCCTTTTTCCCTTCTAACTATATATTTTAAATTGCATGTCTTTGAACTCACCAATTCTTCTGTTTGATCTATTATGCTATTATTGTCTTCTATTATTTCTTTTACTTCACTTAGTGTATTTTTCTGATTTTTCTTCATTGCTTCTACTTTTCTAAGTTCCTCAGTTAGAGAACTGAATCAATACTCTGTATTTTCTTTAAGCTCATTAAATTTACTTAAAACAGCTGTTTAAATTCTCTATCCAGAAGTTGCACATACTGGCTATTAATGGTTGGTTTCTGGTGTCTTACTTTGAACATTAGGTGAGAACAAGCTTCCCTGAAAGTTCTTGATTCTTAGTGTGCACTATTTCCTGGGCATTGAAAGATTAAGCATTCATTTCAGTCTTTGTGACCTGAATTTGTTTAAGCCTGCTCTTCCTGAAATTATAAGTTGGCTGCTTATTTTCAGCATTTTTATTTCAGCACTAGATGGTGTCCCAAGTTCAGGTTTGTCATGAGTGTATTGTTGGTGTGTTGTCACTGTTTTAGTACTAGAGGACAATCCATGCCCAGGTTTGCCACCAAACATGTAGTTTGTTCAGCATGAACTGGGGGAGTGTCTAGACAGGTAGTCTGATCATAAGCCTCTCCCTGACTAACACATAGAACTAAAGGCTTCATCTATAGTCTCTAACCTGTGATCGAGTACTACAGGACTCCGCATGGCTCTGAGCAGAATATCCATTGAGTAATGAGCTCCAGGCTTCTAAACCATGACTTTGTCCACTGATTCAGCAAAACTGTGTCATACCCTGAGTTAACAACCAATCAATATCAGCACAACACTGAGGTAGAACCAAGACATACACTGTTACAGGTTGACTACTCCTGAAGTGAACATGTGGCCCATGACCACTGCAACCAGACAACAGGTGATGCTCAGAATAATTCACTGTGCCTCCCACTGATAGACGGGCTGTTCTAGAGGCTCCACACTCAGGCACTGGCCTGAAGATGAGGTTTCAATAGGTTGGTTCCAGTGTTAAGTTTCACCAGCCTGACTTTGAGTTCAAAGGCAAAATCATGGTTACTTACTCTGTCCTACAGCTAGCAAATGAAGTCTTGTTCAATGGTATTCTATCCTAGATTGTGGTAGTATGGGTGAAGGCATATATGATATCAACATGACTTGCACTGGTGATGTAAACTTTATCTTCTTGGTTAAGGTACTATTTACCTGGTTTTTCCATTATGAAAATACCTGTCCTCCTCATTTCATGGTACATTCTGTGGTAGTGAGTCAACAACCAGGTCCCATTCAAGGGGGAATGAGACCTGGTAATTGTACTCCACTTCATGGATACCAGAGGGAACTGTATCTACCTATGATATTTTTTTTAACCCTCCAATAAGAATGATTTGTCACTTTTCTCCCATTTGTGTATTTATTGTATCATTTCTTTATATGTATGTAGTTTCAGGTATACTTATTTTATACTTCATATTATAATTTTGTATTGTTATTTATTTTGTTGCTTTATTATTCCAGCTTCCATTTGGGAAGCTCATTTAAGCGGTCTCCTATGTCCCTTGGACATACTGTTATCTATTTATTTCTTGACTGCTTTCTTAATTTTTGGCACAGGTATTCATTGAATGTGCCAATGTTGCCTGGCAATGATAATCTTCTCTTAAAAAATGTTATTAAAGCTTACAATGGTTCACTATCTTGCATGAGATCTCCTAGGATATATATGCAAAATTAATGGTGAAACCCCAGAATTCTGATAACCAAGTCCCTAAATTCTTGGGTATGCATAATCTACTCACAAAATAATTGGTGTTAACCAGAGGCTGGGATCCAAGTAAGGGTGGCCTCACCACTGAGCTGTAGATGGCAAACTGAGAAAGAGCTTCTCAGCCTTAGTGCCTCTCCAAAATAAGTGGAGACTGTTGGGTCCCTGGTGTTATGCTTATCTTTTTTTAACTTTTTTTTATTTTTACAGACTGCATTTTGATTCATTGTATACAAATGGGGTACAACTTTTTGTTTCTATGGTTGTGCACGATGTAGATTCACACCATTTGTGTAATCAACATGTACATAGGGTAATGATGTCTGTCTCATGATAATCTTCATAGCCAAAATTAGTTGACAGATCAGGAAAGTCCTGGGATCTGATGCCAATTTGGTATTCTTTGGATGTGGTGATACAAACTAATCCTGATTTGCTTTTTCCTTCTTATTCTTGTTTCATCTTTTTAGGTATCTTGATTGCTTAGTTAAGTAGCTCTTCGAATAGAGTTCTATGATCACAATAGCTAGGTCTCATGCTATTTCTGCTTCCACTGGAAGTTCCAGACAAGAGAAGAGGATTATTAATTTTCAGAAGTGGACTTCCCAGAGACTCCAGTCCATCCTTTACACATTTAAACAAATATAATTTTTATCTGGTAAAAGCATTCTGATTCAAGTCATTTTGGCAAATTGCTGGATTACAAATATTCTTAAGTAAATCCATAACTTCTACACAGAAAATTTATTTATGACTTTAAGAGTCAACACATTTTTTCCCTAAACTCAAGAAGTAAAATGATCACATCAAGGTATATATAACAATAGGTACCAAATGGTATACTTAGCAGCTAACTCAGAAAAAAAATTATCCAATTGAGAATCCTATTCTCTACCATGCCACAGTGGTCCATTCAGAATTCTGGATAAGTTTTCCTTAGTAAAGAGATGAAAGCTCTACATTATAATAGATCCATTCCATTTTTATTAATTCCATAAACACTGGTACAATTTATGACAAGTAAATTTCAAAATTTTCAAATCAATATCAGACAATTAAAAGATAGATAGCTGAGTGCCATACAAAATACTGTGACAATACCACAAGAGAAAAAATAGTAGTGATTACTATACATTTCCAGATTATTAATGGTGATTTGTGTCTCATGCAATGCATTTAGAGTTTGTACTATCGTTCTTTGACATATTGTTAATCTTTCTCTTCATTCTGAGGTTGAAAATATTTAATGATGCCAATAGAAAGGTAATTATAAACTGAAATTTTGGTTTAGAACTGAGAATGTATTTATAAATGTAGCCCAGCAAAGCACTGATTGATTTGTAGGTCCTTATTCTAAAATACATTCATCTCATTTCTCATCCAATGACATGGAATTACTGAAAAAGGAAGGCGGTATCTCAAGTCATAATCACTTGTTGGAGGATTGATTACCATAGTAGAAAAAATAGATTTTCCTATTATTATCAAAGATATATTTTGCTCATTAATTTGAGTGTAGAATCTTCCCAAGTCATTTTGACAAGTGTTTGAAAGACTGAATTCCCTCCTTAGACCATTCACTGCCCTCCCTTGTCATCTTAGTCTAAAATTATTTTTGTATCAAAGAGATATAAATAAACAGGAACAATGGAACAGGACACTCTCACCTTCTCTGAACTTCTAAGTTCTGTGGATTCTGTATGAGAGTATGTGGCTGTGAACTTTTGCCTCCACTTTCATTAGAGCTGGTTTCCCTTCAGGGCCATGTGATTGAAGCAATGAGTGCTCTGAGCATCATGCATTGCTGCAGTTGCATGGTTTGGTGGAGGTTCAGGGAACTGCACCCAAATTACAGCTGAACAAAGACTAGGATTCCCAGTCACAGAAAAGTCAAATAAAGCTCCTAGGAGAATATTCCATCCTATAGAAAGATCTGAAAGTAAAATATATGAACTTGTGACTCTCAGTTAAAAAGAATCATTCAAAGGTAGAAATGCAGCAATGCTTTAGTTTGTGGGAAACCACGGAAAAAAATGTCAAGTGTTTTTGAAGCACACTTTTTCTCCAGGACACTACACTGAATAACTTTAGGACATAAAGACAAAGAAAGATATACACTGTGTTTGCTCTCAACTTACAGCAGAACTGAAGCACACCACTTAAAGTGCTAGAGAAGAAGCACAAAGCAATTCAGGCAAAATTACAGTTTGGTCATAACAATATTGGCAACAAGGGAATGAAGAATGAAGGTGTTAACAGACTTTGGGAAGTGGGAATCTGTATCTGCATGTTTATACATGTAGAAAGTGAAGAACACTTTAAGAATCATCTTGTTAATTCACTAATTTGGTCATAATTTGTAACTGACCCAAATAGGCACCTTGAACCTAAGCAGTATTCTGCTGATACTAGTCATGACATCTTTTAGTTTCAGCTTAGGAATTTTCAGTTCTGAACACTGCTGTATCCCCAGTAGCTAGAACAGTATCTGAGACATAGTAGGTAATTAATTAATATCTGTTCTTAACATCAGTACTTTAAAAACACAAGAATAATGTCTTTTCAGTCCCTGGGAACACCTAGGTTTAATGTTTAGCAAGAAAGTAAAAAAACTGAGCAGAACGAGGAAAATATGTGGAATGAAGTCCAAAAGAAAACAGGCACACAATTCTAAAAGTCCTCTCCCAGTGGGTTCCCAAGGGCGCACTCAATTCTTCCAGTAAGCAATTGTGATAACAGGGTTCAGTTGATTTATTGAAACTATCCATAGAGATGCCCTCTTACATTCCCAGATATCTGAAATTTTGTCTACCAAAATTTTAGGCAACCAAAAGGAAAGTATTTCCTCAACCTAAATCTTATTGTTTGGATAAACAACTGGAATACAGTAAGCAATCTTCCCAGAGAAAGGTGAGAACCTATTTAAAATGCATGTTCCCAGATACCAGTCATGGGCATCCTGGCAAGTGTGCTGGAGGATAGCAGACTCACGCCTGCTGTGATCATTCTTTTCTAAAAAATGGTTTTACTTATTTCCATTTTGGGAACATCTGATTTTGTGTATAGATAACAAATCCTACAAATAAATTCGGTGGTATCTTAGTTAATTTGATTATGCATCTTTTCAAAGTAGGCACTCTTCAGAGAGATACTGTATTTATGAATTAGGTGAGAATTTTCTTACCTAATTCGATTTCCATTTCAAACCCTTGGGTTAGTTACTAATATGTATCAACTGCAAATGGTATTTCAATCATTATATTCCCAAGCTGATGCAGCATTATAAAGTTTTGATATCTTTATTCTTGATATATATGTACGTATATTCATATCAAGTATGTATATATATATATGTGTGTTTGTGTGTCTGTGTGTATTTAATACCAGAAATTTAACCCAGGGGTGTTTATCCATTGAGCCACATCCCTAGCCCTTTTAATTTTTAAATTTTTTAATGATTCTTTTTAGTTAAACATGACAGTAGAATGCATTTTGAATGTATCTTGTTCTAATTATGTCTCTTTTTATTTTTCATTTTAAGGCAGGGCCTCACTAACTTCCTTAAGGCCTGTCTAACTTGCTGAAGCTGGCTTTGAACTTGAGACACCCCTGCCTCATCCTCCAAAGAGGCTGGGATTACTGTCCTGTGCCACCATGCCCTACTATTCTTTATGTTTTAAAATAATAATTCTTCTTTTATAGTATATTATGAAAAACAAGAGCCAAGAATAGATCTCCATTACCTATGGAGGCAAAATTATCTATAATGCCAAGGAAACAGGTTATGTCACCTTGAAAATGTCAATTTCTTTTGCCAACAATTGTTTCTTATGAAGAAATTAGTTGAAGCAAGACAACTTAGATAAGATGGGGTGCTATCAAATGCAAGATGAAATATGAAACTATAAACTGAATGACATAAATACATATTTAGAATATACAGATGTTTGGCATTTTACCATAGGAATTGTTTTCTAACTATCAAGATACTAGTTATAATGCTAAACAATTTTGCATTTTACCATTAAATATGACCACTTTCTATGTCTACTTGGATATTGTAGCACATTTTCTGATGCTTTCCAACACTTGAATAGTCACTGTCCTTTTTTATTCCCTGTTTACCATATTTAGTGGTCAGGATCCCAAGCACCAATGACTGTTCCTGTTGGATAGCCTATAACCATCAGCTTTTCCTCAATGAAGATACATATTAGGCATGTTCAGAAAGGGTGAGAACTTGGGTAAGGTGTTGAAATAGGCTTGTAGTTTTATTTTCTTTCATTTTTTTTCTCAGAGGAAGTATATTGTAAAACTTTACTTGGAAGTCCAAGTAAATAGTAAAACTCAGAGCAGATGAAGAGTGAAAGATGACACACATCGTTGTCTTTTTGTTTCCATGGCAGTAGCTCCTGATTGACAAGGGGAACATCCTAGAAATTGATATGAACACTATTTCTCTATTCATACTAGCTTTCATTTATTTAGTAGTATGGAAACAGGTTAATTGATTGAGGTCACAGAGCTAGTTCAGTGGACAAAACTAGACAAAAGTGGAATTGCTTCCAAAACCCATGCCCAGAAAACAGTAGGAAAATTTTATACCTCTTTACTGTTTCCAAAGTGATTTATACTGAGCCCCATCTTTGCTGTTCAGAGATGGATAAGATGAATCCCAGACAGGTTAGGTCACATGTGTAAAATTGCTTTGTTGTTTAGTGTTATCGTACAATTGAACTTGGACTTCCTTACTCTCAGGACATAGAACTGGCTACTCTGCTGCCCCAGAAGTGTTTGAATGCCTCTACGTGTTACACTTCATGTTTCTTCATATTATTTTCCCTTTCTTTTCTTGTATTCCACACTCATACTTATGCCTTTTGTCTGCAAATTTCAATCACCAGCATTACTGTGTGAGAATCAGCAAGTCTCTTTGTGCAGTATAAATTAATACTCCTAAAATGATATAAGGGGGGAAAGCCTCCTCGGGTCTATACTCTTGTCTGATAAATACATGTTACAGTAAATTATCTAATTAAACAAGCATAACACGAAAATTAGATGTTTGTTTGTATGCATCTTTGAAGAAGTAACCATTTTCCTTTCTGAGCTATTTATTATTCTTTCAATTTGCAAAAGCTGAGCAATCAAGAATTCTATACCGCGATTTTAATTGCAAGCATATTCTCTAAGTGCTGATGTGGTATATTCTGCTGCTGAGCTTCTTAAAAGTGGCGACATTTTATTTTCATTTTTTCAGTAATTAAGGTGGCCTTATGTAGTCATACCACACCCTTATCAACACAGTCTTGTTCTCTAACAGGTATGGTCTTCTTTAATAGTCCAATTATATGAAAAAGCACAAAGATGATGACAATGATAATAGAAATAATAATAGCTAAAGTTGGCTGCCTGCTCACCATGTGTCAGGCATCATGTAGGTGCTTAACATGTATTGTTTCATGCAATGATGTCAAGAACATTATTTAGACATTTATGAGTGGACCAAAGGCAAACCAATCCAGCTCATGGGTTCCTGCACTTCTCCAGAGTTCTTCATCACAGAGTTGGTGCCCATACTCATTTGTTGTACCTCATACTGCCTTGAACCATTATTCAACTTGCCTCCTTCTGCTTGGGTACTAGTTGTTGATCAATACCTTCATGTGTGAGGAAGACCAAAATTCAGTGGTTTCTTCTGCTATCCTTTCTCTCACTTTCTATATCTCATCTAGGAGGTTCTGCAAATTTTTACCCACTAAATTGGATTTTCTCACACTTCCCAGTGCATATGAATCACCTAGGGACCTTGTTAAAATGCAGATTCTGAATCAGCAAGCCTTGGAGATGTTCTGAGATTCTGCATTTCTAACAAGCTCCTGGTTCAGGGCCCACACTCAGAGTAGTTAAGTCATTTACAGAACTGATCATGTACTTTCCATCCCCCATCACCCTTGTCCTATGTGTGAGGAACAAACAACTGACTTATACATGAGTTATGGGAACATACCTCAACATGCTGATGTTCTTTCATTTTGCTCAGGAAACCATTCCTATTACTCCTCCTGGTCCTTGTTTATTAAACTTGTAAAAGCTAGTCAGGCAAAGCTGATTCCTTTATTACTCTAGTAAGAGATACTAAGAGCTTGCTTTTGAGTAGAGGACTATGAGTAAAAATGTCCCCAGGTATTTGTATCTGATGAATCTTAATTCAGACTTCTTAACGTCATAATCTGGAGAAGATTTTGATTTCAAAAATATCTCTGAGGGGTTTTTAGACCAAAGCCAGGTATAGGCCAGGTGATCTTAGTCACCCTCAAATTGCAGCTAAGTTTCCAAGATATATGGTGAACCTCCTCCAATGCCCAATATTTTATTTCATTGTCCCATTTGGAACCTTCTCAATCCATTTTATTTTCCTCAGGGATGAAACTGCCTGGCAATACTTTGCTCATGGAGTAAAATTCATGAACCCATGGAAGCCTGTGTAAAGGAGCTGTTAAAAAAAAAAGTATAAAATTCCAGGTTTGGTGACAAAATAATATGAAAAACAGTTGTTTTAGTCAACTTTTTCACTGCTGTGACTAAAAGATCTGACCAGAAAAATTTTAAAGGAGGTAAAGTTTATTTGAGGGCTCATGATTTCAGAGGTCTTCGTCCATAGCAGGCTGACTCCATTCCTCGGGGTTCAAGGTGAGGCAGAACATCACGGCAGAATAGTGTGGCAGGGGGAAGCAGCTCACATCATCAGGAAGCAGAGAGAGTCTCCACTTTCCAGATACAAAATGTATACCCCATAGCTGCGCCCCAATTCCCACCTCATCCAGTCACACCCTACCACTTCAATTAATCCCATCAGGGATTAATTCACTGATTGGGTTAAGACTCTTACAACTTAATCATTTCTCCTCTGAACCTTCCTGCATTGTCTCACATGTGAGCTTTTCAGGGACACTTCACATTCAAACCATAACAACAGTCTACTTTTTTAATTGGCAAATCAAGGAAATGCAAATGAAATAATAATTTAAAAATATTCTATCAATAAGGTTATTTAAAACTAAAAGAAAAATACCCAGTATTACTGAGGATGTAAGCAACTACATATCATGCTAGAGTGTAAGTTTAAGGAAAATTGGAAATATATGTTACAGTCATTAAAATTGTTCATGCTATTTTCCATGTTAAACAATTTAATTATTGATCATTTGTCCACAAAAATGGGTAGAAATGGCATTATGCTGGAAGTTAAAGATACTCAAAGGTTTAAATAATAAAATATTTAGAAATATGAAAAATCATGGCACTATTATGCTGAATTGTGTTGAAATAGCCTGCATTTGTTCATCTAGGATGTAAACAAAGAGTCAATTTCATAATTATAGGGCATAAAAATTATAAAAAATCATATCAGTATATCAATAAAATGTGCTTATTTGTGTACATAAGAACATATAAAACATGCAGAAGGTCTTTCACCAAACGTTAATACTGCTTATTTCTCAGTGTTGGCAACATATTATTTTTTTCTTTTTCTATATTTTATCATTTTTCCCTCAGTAAATATGGGTAACTGTATAATTTAAAAAATAAATAAATAAAAAGGCCAATGTTGCGGTAACCAGTGAACAATTTTAACAATATTAAGCTCATTTCCAGTAACCCAAAGTTGAGGATACTTTAAAGCATTTTCTGCTCATGGTGACATGATAATATATGTTATTAGAAAAAGTCATTTCCAGTTATTGTATTGGAATTCAGTAATTACTTTTTCAATAAAGAAAGTGAAAACTATTAAAAGCAAAAATGTGAAATAAATTAGCTTTATATCCCACACTCAATTAAACTATCATAGCAAGAAGGTAATGAATTAAGATAATTTGAGGATAGGAATAAGTCTTTACAAAGCAGATATTTAACAGTCTTCTAAAATCCATTAAAATAGTCCAAAAGAAGATCACAGCAAAGTGGGCAGCCCACAGACACTTCAGTGAAATTGCAGCATGCATGCTAAGGAGGTGGAGAGTTCTTGTCTCAGAAGTCTGAGGTACATGCACAAAGGAGCTCAAGCATGTAAAGCAGGCTTGGTGACAGTGAGCTGAGCAGCAAAGACCAGCTTTCCACTGGCTCCACAGCTTTAGGAACAGCAAGACAGTCCTATTCCTCAGCCATGGGTTCTCTTAGTTATTTAGTTACTATCTGAGTAGTCACTGGTTTACAAGCACTATTTATTATAAGGAACATGCTTAAATCAGGTAAGCTTTTGCCACTCTCCTGCTTAAAACCCTACAGTGCCTTTCTACTGCATTTGCAATGAAAACAAGATTCCTTACCATAGCCTAAAAGCCTGCTTGGGTTCCAGGTTTTGCCCTTCTCTACACTGCCGTCCTCCATCATTAATGCTGGCTTTCTCTCTTTTTCTAGAAGAGGCCAAGTTCATTCCTCCCTCCAAAACTTGTAGTTCTTGTTCTCTCTGCCAGGAATACTCTTTCTTCTGATCTGTGCAGGACTAGAAAGTTGTCACTGACAGTGGGTTCAAACATCATCTCCTACTTAATCCCCCTTCTTCCACCCTGGTTGTTTCTTGTCAAATCATTCTTTTTAAATGTTTAGTTTCTCTACACTAGAAATGGTGATTTGATATTCCTTTTTTATCTGTCTTCCTCTATTAGAAGGTAAACCGTATGAGGGAGCAGGATGTACTCCAATTCCTAGAACTACATCTGGTACATCGATAGTCAATATACGGTTGAATAAATGACTTGGCCGCTGTGGAGTGCTCAGGATTGCTTCGTTGGTGTGTTTAGAATGGTTGAGGGGAGCAGCTGTGAAAACATAGTCCAAGTAACTCAGTTTTCTACAGTCCCAGTCAGAACTGGGATGTAACCAGAGTACTATTCTGCTTTGGTTCCTCTGTGTATTGTGTCCTCTCACAAATTGACACTAAATTACCAGTAACCAGATCAGGGCTCAGGTGTTACCTCTGGTACAATCATACATGAAATTTCTGGAATGAACTCCTAACACACTATTTCCCTACTTGAAAATTATTTCATATTTTATGTATTCTCAGTGAGGTTTTAACATAAAAGTTTATTTTAGAGAATCTCTAAGACAGAAATTGTGTGTATGTGTGTTTTCATTTTCTGAATATGATGTTACACTTCAATATTGCTGCAGTGCTTTTCAAATACATCCTGGCCCCATTTCAGCATGTCTCACAATCTGGGCAGACACCTTCCTCCTGTTCCTTGGAAGGCACTGGAGCAAACAGTCCTTTTGCATCCATTATCCTCTGACCCCAGGGAGATGCATAGATGTATTTTTAGGAGTCCTTGAATGTGTGTGTGTATTTTTCTGAAAGGGTATGATGCTCCAGACACAAGTCTGAGAATCGCTGAGATAAACACTTAAGTGAAGGAGGATGTTTGAAACACTAAAGTCTCCAGGAGACAAAAGGTTCCAGCAGTCTTCACACTACAGAGTGATTTAGCTTAATCACCTTATTTCCTGTCTAATATACAACTTGAGAACAGCTGCTCTGTGAGAATCTGTGCTTTGCCAGTCAGAGGAAGAAGGAAAAGAGTAATTTTGTACAAAGACATAATAGCTCTTGTTTTCTAAATAGGAGCACCTGGGCACAGGGTTTCACAAGAGGGAAGGAACTAGGTAGGTGAAATGGAAGTAGGGCTTTGTGTGCTGAAACAAACTACCATTTTAATATCTTTCTTATGGGACTTGAGTTCAGGAAAAGAAAATGGGATTAGCTTCCTCCACCTTTGCTTCCAAAACATGGAATTTAGTCTTCTTCCCCTAAGTAGTTTATTTAATCTCTTCACAGTTCAAAGCAACTTTTATAGGTTAGCATGTAAAACTAGACCTTAAACCTAATGGTATTAACAAAGCAAAATGCATTCTGAATTTCAAATCGGTCTATGAATTCTTCAGCTCCCCTTCATACTGTCACACTCAAGGGTGGGCTTCCCTTTATTCATCACTGACTCCTTGGGCCCTATAAACTCCCTTTAGAGTAAGTGTTCATGGGACATTTTTGACAATACTGGCTGAGATTTGGGGCTATGGATGGTCCTAAACTTGTACCTGTGTTTTAAGTTTCAGGAAATTGTTCAAGTCTGTGTAATTCATGCAGCTAAAAGATGAAATCTAGCATTCGATTCTCAGGTGGCTCTCCTGCCTGCCTGAAAGAGGTCCTTTCCATGCTAGAAAACAGTGTCAAATTTGGGAGGCAGCTACCTAGGTGGAGAAAGGGTGACCAGTCAGAGGCATAGCCGCCAGCAACAGCTACTGGAAAACAGGCAGAGGATGCCTAGTGAGAAATAGGGAAAGACGGCGCTTCTTGCTTCAGATCTGGCAATAACTTGGGAAGGAAAACTTTAGAAAAAGCAAAACAAACAAAGATCGCCTTATTCCATTAGCTCTTCCAGATGAGCAGCATATTCTCTATTAACTATTAACTTTGTGAAACACACAGAACTCAAAAATATAACAAAGGCAGGGACAAGGTGTGAGTAAATAGTTCAATTGTGTATTTCCCTCCATCATTCAGTGACCAGAAAGGAGTTCAACTTCGGAGGGCTACCAAGTTACCACAAATGTCAGGTAACTGGATCTAAAAAAGAAAAAAGCAAAGAAAAATGCAACTCCCAGAATGGAGAAGACATAAGGAAACATTCAGAAAAGCAACCAAACAAAACAAGAATGGAGCAAACAAAAAGCTACAGACTTCTCAGCTTATGCAGATTGTGCGGGCAGAGAAGAGTAATGTGAATCTTCCTTCTTCCTTTTCTGCTTAGTCGAACTTGGCATGCCATTATAATTTCCAGCTCAGATAGAAAATGACTGGAAATGCTGATTTCTGCATTTGTCCCTAAAATACAACAGTTCTATAAGTAGTTCTATGGATGCTCTTGAAACCAACCCAAGATGGAAGACTATTATTCTCTATTTTTACTACCAGAGAGGTTCATAGGTGCCTGTATGTAATTGCCTGAGTGGCTAACTTCTATACAGTGTGATTATGAATTTGGGGGAAAATGACCAATTTCAGGTGGATAACTGGAATTCCAGTATTAGAGATCATTCCTTTAGACATCCTGTGCTCTCAGAAATATGTCATATGAAAATAACTGAGGAGGTTATATCATAATCAATCACTAGTGATATCTTCAGACCAGAGGGATACTCATGTCTTGAAGTCACTGAAGAGTAGGAAGAAGGGAAGGAAAATTTAAGAAGAAGTTGAATATTTTTAAAAGTTCTCTAAACTTTTAACAGAGGTGTTGAAAACAGGTGGCAATGTTTGTTACAAAAGGGTTGACCTTGATTAAATTATGTAAACTCTTTCAACCCTAAGTTTTGCCTACAGAGTTTTTGATAAGAGTCAAAAAGAAATAGGAGAAAAGCTCAAAGGTTCCAGATCTCAATTGGATCTATGATAATCTTGCATGATATATCTCAGATCCATTTAATTACATAGGGATCCCATTGTTCAGGGATGGCCCCAAAGGTTTCTATTCTCTTGCACCCATGCATAGTGCATGTACAGATGCGGGTCAGTTCCCCTGAGAAACCCTGGGGCAGAAGTAGGTCCTTGGAGGAGCAAGGAGTGGAAAAATAGAGGTCCTGTCAGTTTGTACCTGAAAGGGAATGGTGGACGTCTGGGGAAAACTGGTCACTATAGTAGTGACAGCAGAAAGATAGTATGGGGAAGAGATGTTTCATAACACAAAAGAAATGGCAAATACATGCATTTTATATTTATATGTGCAGTTATTTAATATCTGTTTCCTGTCTCTGTTAACCCCATAAGAACAGGCAAATGTTTTCTGTTTTTTTTTTTTTTATTTTTACAGACTGCTTTTTGATTCATTGTACACAAATGGGGTACAACTTTTCGTTTCTATGGTTGTGCATGATGCAGATTCATACCATTTGCATAATCATACATGTACATAGGGAAATGATGTTTGCCTCATTCCACCATCTTTCATAACCCCACCCCCTCCTCCCTCTCATTTCCCTCTACATAATCTAAAGTTCCTCCTTTCTTTTCTCAACCCCACACCCTAACCCCCATTATGTATCATCCTCCACTTATCAGGGAAAATATTCGGCCTTTGGTTTTTTGGGATTGGCTTATTTCACTTAGCATGATATTCTTCAATTCCATCCATTTATCTGCAAATGCCGTAATATTATTCTTCTTTATGGCTGAATAATATTCCATTGTGTATATATACCACTGTTTCTTTATCCATTCATCTGTTGAAGGGCATCTAGGTTGGTTCCACAATCTAGCTATTGTGAATTGAGCTGCTATAAACATTGATTTGACTGTGTTACTGTAGTATGCTAATTTTAACTCACTCTTGTTTCACCTCTTCTTAACTATAAAGGATAATCAATATTTGTTGGATAAATGGAAATACAAAAATAATTTCCTTTATATTTTAACTTCAATTTTTTAAATTTTAGTTCTGAGGTGCTTATTTTCATTATTTTACTGTATTTTATCTTTTTTAGTTTACATCTCTATAAGAACCTTCCCTTTTTCAATTAAATTTCTTTTTTCTATTTTTACTTTGATGCATTTTTATATCTCCAATAACTAAGGTAAGGGTCTTTTCAAATCTTGTTTACTTTTAGATGTTTTAATTTGGTTTTTTAGATTGTATCATTACAGTTCTTTAAATCCTCACTAAACTAGCTTTTAATTTTAATGATTATGTTCAGAGATCCTTTTGCTTTCTACTCTGTATTTTAATTTTCTTTGTAAGGAAAATGGTTTATGATGTTGGATTAGCGTATCTTATTAATGCTGTCTCATTTGATCATGATATAGGCATCAAATGGTGGAAATGATAGGGGGAATAATAGCTGCTCTTTTTTTCCGTGACCAGAACACTGGGGAGTGTTTTTAAGTTCAGGTCTGTGTGTCCTCACCCTATGGTCTTGCCACTACTCTAAGAGAGTGCCATTGTGTGAAATTACTGAAGCAAGCTAATGTGAAACCACTGAGATTATTCTCAAGCAAAGCAGGGATATGGTAACATTTGTTTTAAGGAAGCAGTTAACATAAAAAGCTACTATAGTCACTACCCATTTAATTACTTCCTTTTGCATAATCTGTTTACCATAGCTCGGAATGCTCTAAATCTGTAAATGTGACAATAAAATGAGAAGAGAACTTAAACTGGTCTTTGATAACTACTACTCAATTGGCCATTTGATTTCCTTGTCCTCTCAAAAGCAATTGATGTAACACTTATTTTTCTCTTCTTCTGAATTGGGTGCCTTCAGAGTTTGTAAACACAATAATTAAACTCTCTCTCTTTGACTTTTTGCATGAAAGCCAATTGTAAGTGTGAGGAGTTGTTATGGGTTCATGGTGTGTGTGTGTGTGTGTGTGTGTGTGTGTGTGTGTGTGTGTTTCTCCCATAGACCTCATTCACAGCAAAACTAGGTCATTTCTTAACTGTGTGACCTTCAGCAAATTTCTCATTCTATCTTAATCTTTATCTCTTCTCATTTATAAAATGAAAATAGAATACTACTCAGTACGAAGATTCTATGGAAAATGTGCAACACATACAAGCACACACAGAGATTATACTTTGTTAGGCTAAGGATCAGTTTTAAGAATTGAATGACTTTGGAGAAATCATGGCATCTCACCATTCTTTTATTTCCTCAATCACGAATCAGGATAATATCTGTGGTTGGCCACTTTTAATTATTTAATTTACAATAGCTATAAATTTGATACATCTGTGAAACAGATTTAATAAATAAAAAGCATCAAACAAAATGCATATGCCTTGTAAAAACACACAAAAATTACATGTTCACATTAAGAAAGTGATATATGATGATTATGGAAAATTTAGAAGATTCAGGTGAAGAGAGACACATGTGGATGACCCTGGACTCTCCTTCCTTTGTCCCTTCAGTAGTTCACTAAGCAACTGGTTCTGTGGATATAAGAGAACTCAATGGAAGCAAAGGGCAGATACCAGAGGATAAGCATATGAGACTTTACCTTTTTAAAAAGATCATTTTTTTTCTATCTATAGCTCTTTGTTATAGTAGTATGGATTTTAAATACCCCCAAAGGCCCATGTGTTAAAAAGTTTTGGTCCCCAGTTTGGCCCTATTGGAGGTGGTAGAAACCTTAAGAGAGAGGGCCTCGTGGGAGGTCTAAAGACCTCCCTGGGGGCATGCCCTGGAAGGGGATCACGGGACCAACCCTGACCCTTTCCCATTTTTGCTTCCTGGCCATGAGGTGAATGGTTTTGCTTGGCCACGCACTCCTCACTCTGATGTACTGCTTCAACACAGTCCTCAGAATATTGAGGCCAATCCCTCATGGACTGAAACATACAAAACAATGAGCCAAAATAAATCTTTTTACAAGCTGATTGCGTCATGCATTTGTTATAGCGATTGAAGGCTGCCAAGTGCCCTCCCACCATCATATGTTTACCTAGGTTTTCCAAGCTTCCCTTTGAACATATGTCACACCAGTAGGGTTCTGTCTACCAGGACGCTTTTCATACCAGGTCAGGCTCTGATGGTTCCAGCATAGCTCTTGATGGGAAAACAATGTGGGCTTCTGTATCATCTGCTCTGAAATTGCTATCAATGAGTCTTTTCATGTTCCTATACCAGACGTCACTAATAAGTTTTTCTGTGCCCCTTTGCAAAACAATAAAACAAAATAAGTTCATATTAAGCTGTAGATACCACAATCCATGGAAAATCACTTGTTGACATTTTAATAGCATTTTGGATTCTTTTGGAAATGTTCATGTACTTAGAACTTCTCAGCTGGAATCACAGAGGCTTCATGAGCATTTCCCACCGCTACAGGACAACAAGAACAGAAAACCAGAACATTTTCCTCTGAACTACACATGGGAAGATATTTAATTTGTTAAATGCAAGTTTCTAGGTACTCTTATATCCTCTCTGCAAAAAGTTATTTTTATACTCATATATTCATTTTATTTAACTACTTTTGATAACTACAAGTGTACAGCAGTTTGTGAGAACATAGAGAGGAAGAGAGAGAGGTTCAACATATTTCTTGCTTTCTAAAATTTATATCCTAGTAGAAGAGACAGGTACATGAAAATTAAACATCTCATTCATCATTATACTTACAATAACTGACAAATGATACTCAGTAGAACAATCCTCCCAACAAGACTGTAATGCTTTTGACTTAAAGAATGTCCCATTTCTATGACCAAATGTGCAAAATTCTCATTCATAGTAACTCTAAGAATTTATTGAAGAAACTTAACTAGATAGCCTGCTAATTTTAAATATCCTACTCAACAAGCCAACCGATCAACTTTATAACATTTAAGACATCTTGCAAACAATATAACAAATTTTCTGATTATCATAATAACCAGACCTTTCAAATGTTAAATAATTCTTGAAGAATGTGGAATATAAGTAAATGCAGTCACAATTTGTCAGGTGTTGTAAGAGTAATTGGGCACTGGTGATTAAATGACATTTAATGATAAAAAAGGGTCCAATTGAATTTTAATTTGTAAATACATTGTCTTTTAGTGTATACCAAAATTAAATTCCTTTCAGTACCCCAAGACATGGAAACAATATTTGAACTTCTAAAATTGGATAGGAATTTAGGTTGGTGCTTATTTGCACTAGATTTTTCAAGGAATATAGAGTTTACACATAAAGGAAGATCTATGAGAAAAAATGAAGTATGATAATTTTCTATTTCTTTTTTTTTTTTCTAATCATGTCATATTATTGGTTCCTGGAGTTAGATGCAGTTTTCTCTGCACCTTGTGTATCCTTGTCCCCTTCATTACCTCCTTTCCTCCTTTTTTCCTTCCCTCCTTCGTCTCTTTGTTTTTCTCTCTTTTTCATTTATCCTTATTAAGAAACAGTTTTGGAATTTATGATGAACATGATCACAGAAGCATGAACATGTAAATTTCATCAGACGAAATGATGGTATTGGCAGCATTCCAGGGTGTTATATGATGATTTCAGTGCAATTTTTGGTATCCCTAATGCTAGATATGATAAGGGAGGTTATCACAGGTCAGGGCTTGTCATAAATGAGTCATATAATCAAATGTGATATACAGTCAAGTTCCGTTATGATGTAAAGAAGACCTCAGAGTAAATGCATAAGAGGTTGGACTATGGCAAAATTAGCAATGAATAAATAAAGATTCAGTCATGAGTCTAAATTTTATAATTTATGAATGCAACAGATCCTAAAACCCTGGGAGCTACCCTAGATTTAGTTTTAATCAGAGGTTATTTAAAACCTCAGCTAGATCTTGTTTTTGTTTTTATTTTTATTTTTTTAATTTTTTTGTTTGTTTTAAATGTTAAGTCATATGGGATATCTATTTATATCTATCTATCCATCCAAGAGCAGGTTTAGATGACAGGAATATGTTATCAGATCCAGAATCAGGTTGCCTAAATGTTATATCTTGTGAGGTTTAATATTTACAAAACACAGTGCTCTTCATTCAGATGAAGAGCATTTTGTCTCAACATCCATATCCAGGATGTCCTGAAGTGTCATGGGGTAAACGCTGATTAGCTTGCTATTACCCAGGTTGCTACAGAGGTGCTCTGTCCTCCACAATACTGCCTGATTCAACTCTATTGAATTCAACTCTATTGGAACCAACTCTATTGGAACAGAATCCTGGCATATAGAGTTCATGATCATACCCTTCAAGACAGTTGTTGCTTAACAATGAATTAACAAAAGTGCTTCTAATTATTTAACATGTCGCTTAAGAGGGAGAATAGATTGTACATTATTTTTTATAAATACCATAAGAGATTGTGATACTATTAAATTTTGTGTTGTCATTCAGTTAAATTTATGATTTATGATAACATGCTAGAACCCTATAGCAGAGGTTGGCAAAACCCTTAAGATCCTTTATACCATCTCTCAGTCACCATCAAGATTAGGTTCAAACACAACTAATTTAAAGTCAATAAAATCAGCACAAAAGTGGTAAACACGACGTCCAGGCATGACTCATTCACTATACTTGCTATCAACTGCGATTTTTCTTCTTTTTGCTTGACATATCAGGCAAATCCTTGAAATACTCTAAAACTTGAGTTAGATAGAACAAAGTCATTAGATGGAAGAAGCCTGAAATTCTAAATAATCATATTAACAAATTTCTACCCTTGCCAGCTTAAATTTACTATAACATGATTAATAAATAAACCTTTATTGTGGTAAGCCACCAAATCATGAGGTTGTTCTTATAAAAATTGCCCATTGTATCTAATCTTTTAGGATGCAATGGGTATTTTTGAATATGATTTACATGAACAAAACACATTATGTGAAAGTTCAGATGTCAATCAACATGCATGGTACTTGAATTTTACTAAGTCCAATGCTTTTCATACATATTTCTGTGTCTTGCATGTTGAAATGATCTTCTTGGCCCAGACGGTGAGACTTCGTGCACTGTATATAGCAACAGGAATTTCTTAAAGATGATGATGGTTAAATTGATGATATCCCCAGCAACACCACACACAAAAAAGATGATGAAGACAATTGTGTCAATGACACCTTGTTGAATAATATTTGTAATGAACTGTAATTAGTTTCCTTCATTATCTCACTTATTTTCAGATATAGGACAATTGCTATTTTTCCTATTTTAAATTTGTTGAAAATGAACCCCAGAAAATGTTCAACTAATAAAATACACAGGAAAACTCATATTCAGATCTTCAGAGTATTGACCTAAAGTTTGTGCATTACTACTAACCTACAATTATTCAAGTAGATCCTGTCATAAAATTATAGGTGTGCATGAGCCTACTTAAAAGACAGGGAGTTCATTCACGATGTAACTTAATAGAAGTTAGTATAAAGAATCTTGGTGCCACAGCTCACAGAATTTCTGTGTAATGATGTCATTATCATATAACTAGGATATTATACTGCACTTAAGAGATGTAAAATAGTAATTTAAATATTTACTGCTTTGGGCTTCTTATTTATTACTAAAGCAGCTCTGAGATGAGGATTCAAACACTATTTTACATTTATTTCTCAAGTTCTGTCATGAAGGATTTCAGCACAAGGAATCTGGTATTTCTGAGAGGACTACTTCTACCCAGCCCATTGTATCTGGTCTGACCCTTTCTTCCCTTTTTGCTGATAGCTGTAACAAGTGTCTAATACAAGGGACCAAATGGACAGCTGCCAATTTTCCAAAACTTTTCCTAGAGAAATGTCATTTATACTATATCCAAAAGCAACACTCACAACAAAGTTCTTGAATTCCTCCTCAGAAATGTCAATGGGTAACATGTTCTGAGGTCTGTGATACCTATGTTTTTCCCATGGGAAGAATGAGAGGAGCAGGAGCAGACACAGAGGAAGTTGTTTCCAGCACAAGTCTGTGTTACCAGGCCTAGAACTGGAGGGCTTGAATGTGATTTGGGCTTCTCCCTCGCTTTTGTACCCTAAGGAGAATTTTTCAAAATACATAAGAACATGATCATCTGAAATAGCACAATTTACCCATTCTCAGAGAGTGTGTTTCTCTTGCTTCTGAAATAAAAGAAATTTTGATGTACTGGGTAAAATACAGTATCAACTGCTAATATAATAGCAGCTATAGTTTATATAGTACATAATAGATGCTAGTTATACAATTCATAGTTTATATGCTATCTAGTTTCTAAATTATTTTCATGTATTTCATCTTTTCAAAATTTTGTGTGGCAGGAATTATTATGCCTATTTGTTTTTAGCTTGTGAGAACACTGATCCTTAGCATCTGTTTGGCTACCCCCTTGCCTTCTATGATCATCCCTCCATCTCCTCTGTGGTAATTGAGTTTCCTTTTACAGTGTCACGCTGTGCAGAGGCAGTCCTAACTCACCTCTCTCCACTCTACTCATCATTCTTACATTTTGAGCTAATTTTATTTAATTTAAATCATTGTAGCTTGATTGTATTATTTAAACTTGCTCTCATACAACATATTTATTTAACCATCAACTTTTTTGAAAATTCCCCTAGGTGGTGTTTCATGATCCTCATGATGTAAATATACCCACCACAAGTGATTTTGAACTGCCAAAGATTAAAAAAATGACTCATGAAATCTCCACATATTTAACATAGTTCTACTGACTATACATAAGCCAACTCTGCCACACCACTATCAGTGTTAATTCAGATCCAGTGTTGGCTTGCCTGGAGCTCATGGCCTGAAGGGAGATAGACCTTCTAGTAACGAAAATAAATAATATGTGGTAATACTTGTTACAATGGAAGTATGTTCTAGAAACAGATAAGTCATTGGAAGGGAAGGATCAATTACTTGGGGGTGAAACTCAGAGATGTTTTCTTTGACAAGGTACTTGAAGCTCTAAAACCTCAAGGATGAGTGTAAATGTTCTAGTCCCCTATAGGAGTTAAGGTCATTCAAGCAGAGGGAAGGGTTTTCAAAGGCATGGATGGATGCTTTATCACAGTGTCATTCTTTCCTCATGTTACATGGGGAAAGGGAGGTAAGGAGACCTCCCGTCAGGGAGAACTTTTTGTGCTCTGTATTGTAGTTCACTCAATTGAATGACAATTTGTGACCAGTAGGATATACCTGCCTCTTATTTTGTTGCCATAAGTTTGTCTAACTCTGTATCTAAAATCAGTTTGCTTTCTCATCACGATGTTCTGTTTTCCATTTCCCCTGGGAAAACATTCTCGATTGCTTCCACACTCATTCCCTTCTCTCCTGCCGTGTACATCCAAGCATGGTAAACTTCCCTTCCTTTGGGGACATTCCTATGTGCTTCCATACATTTATTTCCAACATTGAAAATTTATTTGTTTAGAGGACTGTGCTGTTCAAAGGGATAGCTCCTTGAGGTCTAGGACTGGCTTTTACTGTTTGCATTACTGGAACCTAGAACAGTGCATGCTACATTGAAGACACTGAATGTATTTTTATGGATTGTGTTGAATTAATGAGATGCTTCTTGACTGTAATTCAACAGACTGAACAAAGATCAAAGGGATTGTAGTATTCTGTTTTCTGACTTCACCTTTTTCTAATTGCTTCTGTCATAGACTCAGAGGGAATGAGTATCAAGAGTTCATACTAACATTGCTTAGAGAATGAAAACTCACCAGGCCCCTTTAGCCTGCTTGAGCTTTTCTTCAGGCTGAAATATGCCCAGCTTAAGCTTAGCTTAAGCAAGATTATAAGGAAGCTGATAAGAGGGAGGAAGGATTTCCAAGATGCTCAGAAGTGAGGCAGAAATGCTGATCCTTGAATTGCTGTGCATGGCTTTAGGGTATTTCTAAACTTGGCAGCCAACGTAAGTCCACCTCCACCAGTTATAGAAACCAGAAACTTTCTCTTAAAAATCACTAAATTTCAGAGATGGAAATTTCTTTTAAATATCTACATTGACAGATTTCAATTTGACTCTAGAGGTTGATTCTCCTGGAATATGCCATTCACTATTAATCTTTCCTTCGACATCTTATAGCCTCTGGCTAATATGTATACAAAATTGGAAGAGCAACAGAAACTAAATTAGTGTTATCCTTAGGATTAAACCAGATGACGTAGATATAATACCTACCCCTAGCTGCATCTCCATGGATGATTTATTATATCACTGTGTCAAGTGGAGTCAATGGTTGGGATCAGGATCCAGGTACCTGAGGATCAATCTCCAAGTCTCTGTCACTTACTGATGTATTTAGATTGGTCACTTAATTTATCTGAACTCTTGTTTTTCTCATTTGTAGAATGGATATTATAGCAACTACCACAAAGGATTGCAGAGAGAATTAAACTATATAGTATCTAGAGTTTAAGATAGAGTTAGTCCCAGAATTGGTAAGAAAATAAAAGATAGATTAGCATGTGATAAAAGAATTGAATTTCGTGCTTCAAGATAAAAAAAGGTAATCCCTACTCTCTATATGTCCATATATATATGAAACTGACCCATTAATGTTACTCTTCACTGCTATTGCTCATCCATTACCAACCAATGAATAAATGTTCCAATACAAGCAAAGTAACCAGAGTATATATCATTGTTTGTAATCATGATATATAGTCATTTCTGCTTCTCAGTTAACTTTGAAATAGTGACATTCTCACAACTTCAAAACTGTATTCATCTTTTTTTTTTTAATGTTTAAGTTTCTTATATTTTTGTGTTAAAAATATTTAAGCTAGTATTAGGGTGTAATTTTGTTATCCTGGAAATTAAATTGTTTGGTTATAATAGAGATTCCTCCAAATCACCTGCCTCTTTATTCCATTTTTTCCTCTAATAAATAAGTCTCACTTGAAATTACTTTTTTGACGAGTGATTCAAACATGCTGTTCTATAACAAATATAGTAGCAAAACCCAAGCCCTAAATGCTCAATTCACTATTACACATAGATTGGTTATGGACTTAAATACACTAAGAACATTTACAAGTCTAGAATTATTTAGACTCACATTACTGTCATAATATTACCACACATTTCTCTGAATCACTATGAAATTTGTGCTGTGTGAGGACAGAAATTCTATTTATTTATCTCCAAGTCTCCAGCTCCTAATACACAGTGTGATCTCATAGTGGGTATGTTGAAAACATAAACACTTGGTCCCTCTTAGCTATCAGGTTACTAGTGTTTACTTCCCATTTGATTTCATTGTTTTTTGTTATTATTATTGACAACTGATGACTATTTAAAGAGCAAGCAATAAAGAATAGATTGCAACTATGTAAGTCACTGTATGAGTTTGACTACACGGATTTCAGTTTATTTTATTTGTGATTTTTTGGTACTGGAGATTGAACCAAGAGTCACTTAATCATTGAGCCACATCCCCAGCCCTTTTTTATGTTTTATTTTGGGAGAGGGTCTAGCTAAGTCCTTAGGACTTTGCTAAGTTGCTGAGGGTGTTCTTGAACTTAGAGCCCTCCTGCTTCAGCTTCCTCAGTCGCTGAGATTACAGGCATATGCCGTGGTGCCTGGCTCCTCAGATTATTTTATATCTAGGCTTTGGTGGTTACTTCCACTGAAGTTAAATTCAGATTTCTCAAGTTAGTCATAAATCTGCCTAGCTTCTCTGTGGAAATGCACATTCTTTACAAAAGTGTAAAGAATGCAAGTGCTTGCTTTGGTTTCCAATTACACCTCCAAAGATGAAGGGCATTAATTTAAATAACTGTTATGTTTAGCTCCTTTTCACAAGAGTACAGAAAGAACCAATGCTTATTGCTTATGTATTGTGTATAAAACTGTTTCTTTTATTTAATTTAAAAAAAAATCAAGTTTCTTATCACTATGTATAAAGTCCATGCTGAGCACTGACATACTTGTGTGACCACTAGAACATTAGACAACAAACATACCACCCCAAGAAGTCCTTTGTGCCCTTTCTTGTCAATCTCCTATGCTTACTGCAAGACATTACCATCTATTGACTTCATCTGTGCCTTTTTAGGGATGTAAGAGAAACTATATAATATGAAACTTTTTTTTCTTTTACCACATATTTCAATTTAATTATTTATAGACACTATAAAGTTTAGAGAACTTAAGTAACTTACCCATTCAAAGCCTGGTTTTGAGCTCAGAAATTTCATAAACAATGACTAAATAGAGTAATACTGTCAGGAGGGGGTTAATTATCATTATTAAAGTATCTGTTCATATAGAGCTAATGCTGGCATATTGGAACATAAATGGAAATATCACTGGGTGAGCTTCATCTAGTTCCAGCACCTTAACTTCTAGTTCAGTGAGTTCTCAAATAATTACAAAGACATTAATTAATGGTTAGTCACCATGGGAGGGTCCTAAGATCTTGCCTGGTGAACCATGCCTCTCACAACGATAACTGAGTTAGCACATCTATGCTTACTTTGGCTGAAAGTAAATTAAGAGCTAGAGAGCTTAAAAAAACGCATGAGATTTAGAAAAATAATGTACACAATGCAATATATATGTAGGAACTTTCCAAACTGTAAATGCAGAGACATAATTATTTATCAACCAAGGTATGGGTCCCCCTCTCTTCATCTTATAAAAACCTGAGTAAGGCAATATGTTTAATTTTACTTTTAATGTTATTATTATGCTTTTTTGCAGTGCTAGATTGGAACCCAGGGCCTCATGCGTGCTATGCAAGCCCTTTACCACTGAGCTACATCATTAGCACTTGTTTTGGTTTATAAAATAAATAAGATAAAGAAGATAGAGATTTGGGGCAACATACCATAAAAACATGATTTTATGTATCTCTGCTCTAAGATGATTTTAAGTCTTAGAACAGAGAATTAGAATAATCCTGATATAATGTAAGAATTGGAAATATAGCAATTTCCCGGGAGATATTAATCATACTGTAGAAAAAAAAAGTTTTTTCTCAATGCTTGATCTTACTTGACACCTCTTACTGACTCAACTGTACTGGCCTGAGTGTGTAGGATGTTACAAGAGGTCATCTGCTTCCTTAGTATAATTCAGAAGTATTTGTTAAGGGCTTACTATATGCTCAGACCATGGGACTTAAATGTTTTAAAAGGTAGAAACTAACTATTTTATTGGCCTTAAAACAGATTGAGTTTATGAATGACTGGGGAAATGTGGAAGTGACCTAAGTACTGAAAATCACATGCTCTCCCTTCCCCTTCAATTCAGGTCAAGTGATGTTGAACAGTGGATTTCCTTGTTTCTGCAATGCAGGCTCCTTTCCTTTATGGACATAGGATGGGATTTTGTTATTAAAGAGAACCTTTTTTATATATCTAAGTGACTGCCCTCACGAAATCTGCTGCCACTTTTGGAGAAGCAGTATAAACTGACCTTGTCTTTGCGAGGTCATTGATTCTTCTGAGGATGGACTCCTCTATCCTGGGATGTGGGCTGCCCCAGCTGCTGTTATTAAAAAGATAATCAACCTGATAGACCAAATCTTGATGGGCATTCAGGTGGCTTAGTCATTCAGATGAGGAAGTATATACTTCTGAGGTGTGATCAATGTCTCTCTGGGCACTGACATGAACCCCAAAGGAGACACCATCCTTGCAGTTTGGAATGATGTCCCCTATGCAACCAACATCTTAACAGAAATTATTTCAGAGTGTAGAAACTTGACGGCTTTCTCTTGGTGATTGCATAAAATGTTTGGAGCCAGATCTCTGATGAAAGTTCAGGACTTCAATTTTCCTCAGTTATTGATGTTCACAGAAAAATTTCTCAACATATTCTACATGCATTAGTCCTCCAGAATGATGGTTACTGGCCATAATCACATATAGTGGAGAAGTGTTTAGACCACTACATAAATTAAACAGAACATTCATATCTAAAGTTAATTAGTGCATCTGACACTAAAATGTCTTCCACCATTGCTGTCCTATCTTTCATTTGATTTTATAACCACCTATTTCTTGCTAAAGGCTATCAGGAGACACAGCCAAGACTGAATACTTTTTTTTTCAGAATTTTTGAATATGTGAGTAGTTCCTGGAAATCCTGATTATTCATTGTAGAGAAGTGACCTAAAAATGAAAGAAAAGTATCAAAAATTCTATAGCAAGACTGAGGTTATAAAAGAAATTCAGAGTTGAAGAATGGCATTATTATTCAAGGCCAAAATTTGACTTTTGTAAAAGATTTTTCTATCTTTTGTAGTCCATGGGTTCCCTCCCCTCCCAGTTATATACACTTGAAAGTATTATGTGTCTTTTAAAATGTTTTTTTATTGGTGCATTATAATTATCTTTAACAGTTGAATTCATTGTGACATATTCATATATGCACATAATTTAATTAATATCATTTTCCAGTACTTTCCCTTAACCTCCCCTCCTCCCTCCAATTCCTTTCTTATATTCTATGTGTCTTCTATTATTATTATCATTATTATATTAATTAGTACATTATGATTTTATGTGAAAGTGGGATGGCTCTCTTTAATGATTGTTGGTTATTTAAATATACATTAAGCTTCTATAAGTGGGGTTACTAAATTAAGAGAAAACACATTTTGGGATTTTACATCATACACCTATGCTTTTTTAGAGAAATTGGGGTCAAGTCACTGTCTTATCAATATCGTGTGCATATCCCTCCTTCTCATGTTTCCATGTGTGTGAATTACTACTACTAGCATATACATTATAGATTCCTATCTTAATATAAAAACTAATGTCATTTCCTAATCAAATCAAGCACAATTTTATCATTGGGTTTTTGAGTTTTCATAATATAAATTCCCCTCTTTGTGATTACTGGGGGCCTCCTTGGGTCTGTAGTCCCTTTAGCCAACTGGGACCACATCAGAGTCATGGTCCTGCTCTTTTGCTTCCCCTTATTCACACTTTCCCAAGGAATACTTTCCCCATGAGTAGTGATTATTGGGGAAGAAATTCTCATGAGTGTTTTGATAGTGCATCTTTCATCTTTATCTTTAGAATCAGGCTGCTACCAAACAATGTTGCCTTTTGGATTCACCCTGCTTTGCACAAGGGAGAAGATTCCCTCCATGTCAGAGAGCATTGCAATTTCCAATTGAGATTGAGTAGTTATTTTGGTCTGCTTCCAGGGGTTGAATGAACTAACTTCTATGACCAATGATCTAAAGTCTAATTATCCAATCAGTGCATCAGGATGACATCGACATTGTAATCTCCATCTCTTTTCCAATATTTTAATAGAATATAAACTTGGAAGACCCAAAGAAGTCTGTAAGTCTCCTTAATGTGTTTCCAAGATGTGTATGAGTGTTGTGTACATATATATTTTTTTCAGGAAAGGAAAACATGTTCTTTTACATACATATTCATATTTCTATATATAATAATCCATGAGTCATAATCCAGGAATAAGAATGCATTCAGATACTGAATACTGTTAGTGATATAAAATTTGACTTAGGTTCAGTTCATTGAAACCTACTAGTAATATTTCTTTCTTTGCCTGCAAAAGGATTAAAATTAACTTCAGTAACTTCTGGCCCCCTTGTTTGCTTATGTATACTGGCTCATTTTTCATCTCAAGCTTTAAAATTCCTTTATGAAGTGAGCAGCACTAATACTAGGTTTCATGATTCAAAGCCGAATGATTAGCAGCTTTGTCAATATCATGTCACCACTAGCATGGTAGTAACTGGCTCTGAGGAAATAGGGGAGCGCATTGGTGGACTTCCTGGTGTAAATACTCCCACTGTAATGGATTTCAAATCACCAACTACTTCACAGAATTCCTGAATATTTAACAAGCAGCATCTCATTGCCAACAACCACTAATTTAACCCAAGTTTTATGATTCTCACTCTGGGGTTTTATTCTGCCATACTTATCTGGCTTTTTATATGGTCCCCTCTTTCTTTTAACTTATACCTTTAAATTATAGTTCTTAATTCTGTCTACATTCCTCCTTCCAATGCAAACTTTAAATGACAGAGAAATCCTAATATGTGACTTTTAATTTGATCTTGCTCTTGATGGACAAAAATATGTCAGAAGTTCTTCATTTTCCTTAAGAATAAATTTAAACTCCTAAAGTGGTTTATAATGCCATCCAAAATCTAGAATATGATTTTCAACACGATTTCATAGCCAATAACTTCATTAATCTGATTCAAAGTGAATTCTATCTAAATACAAAAATATAGAATAATGGACATTTTATCAAATATTGAAATGTATCATAATCTTGGTCATTTTGGAGACCTCTTTCAAGACAGATCCCAGGTGTACTTGCATCATATTTTATCTTTGAAGTTAAACCCTTTGTTTCTGCCAAACAGCCCTGTGGTAAATGGAATAATAGTATAATAGTACCTGAAGATGTTCGTATTGTGCTCCCCACAAAATGTGAATATGACCTTGCATTGCAAAAGGGACTTTGTAGATGTGATTAAGGTTATAAACCTTGAGAAGGGGAGAGTATTCTAGGCTATCAAAGTGAAACCAATCTAATAACATGAGACCTTAAAATTAGAGAGCCTTTCCTGGCACTGTGAGAGAAATCTGAGTTGAAAAGAACTCAAACCACTGTCTTTCCTCTTGGGAAAAAGAGGCCAGGAGTCTTCTGATGGGACAGCTTCTAGAAGGTAGGAAAGGGTCTTACTTACTGCCAAGGATCTAATGGAGGCAGGAGTACTACACCTTCAAGGAGCTGAATCCTGCCAATAACTCTAAAGTACAGGAAATTAATTCTCCAACCAAGTCTTTAGAAAAGAACACAGCCAGGCTGACAGCTTTATTTTAACCCAATGTGACTCAGACCAGAGCTCAGCCCCGCAGAACTGTAAGATAACACTTTTTTGTTTTGTAAGCTGCTAAGTGTGTGTTGATTTGGTATTGCAATAAAGGGAAATGAATGCAGACCCCCTCATCAGATGACAGTGATCAGTTGTGAATATTGCTCTGTATTCTTCCCCTCTTATGAAAATCCTACCCATTCTTTAGGGTCCAATTCCAAATCCATCTTTTCTTTATCCCTGTTCTCTTATTGCAAGGTGATGTCCCATTTCCTTATTGTCATCTCAATCACTCATTTAAGGAATGCATTTAATTAATTGCTTATTAGTATGTAATTTTTCAATACAGCTTTGTAAGACTGAGGGAATTTCCTATTAAACATTTTATTTTACTTTTTCAGCATTTCACATTTCCTTTCTCATCCTTACTAGATAATCAAGTGTTTTCACCTTTACTTCTATTATTTTAGTGGGTATTTTGGTCTGAATATTTATGCTTCCTCAAAATTCATACATTGAAGGCCTAACCCCCAATGAAATGGCATTTGTAGATGGAACTCTTAGAGATAAATGGGCTTAATTGAGGTCATGAGGGTGGGCTTCTGTTAGTTTCTGTTATGGTTTGATTGCGAGGTGTGCCCCAAAAGCTCACACGTGAGACAATGCAAGAAGGTTTAGAGGAGAAATGATTGGGTTGTAAGAGTTTTAACTCAATCAGTGAATTAATCCCCTGATAGGGATAAAGTGAGTGGTAAATGAAGTGGTAGGGTGTGGCTGGAGGAGGTGGGAATTGAGGGTGTGGCTTTGGGATATATATTTGTATCTGGAGCATGGAATCTCTGTTTGCTTCCTGACACCATATGAGCTGGTTTCTTCTGCCACCCTCTTCTACCATGATAGTCTGCCTCACCTGAAGCCCCAAGGAATGTAGTCAGCCTTCTGTGGATGGAGACTCCTGAAACAGTGAGCCCTCAAATAAACATTTCTTCCCTAAAATTGTTCTGGTCAGATCTTTTAGTCACAGCAGCAAAAAAAGCTGACTAAAACAGTTCCCTTGTAAGAACAGATACTGGAGCAGAGCACACGATGATCTTTCTGGGCTTGTGCACAAACAGGTCATGTGAGCACACAGTGGGAAGGCAGTAGTCTGAAATCCAGGAAGGAAGCCCTCAGGAGAAATTAACTGGCTGGCATCCTGACCTCAGACTTACAGCCTCAGAATTGTGAAGAAATAAACTTCTATAGTTTAAGCCTGACAACCTGTGATATTTTATTATTGCCGCCCCAGCAGACTAAGACAGTCAATCAATACATTAACTTCTCTGCCTTAGAGATCCAAGTGATCCAACTTTAAAATATTTTAATACTGAGCAGCCCCTTCAAACTTACATGAAATATTATTCAGCATACATTCATTTTTAAACTTCACACAGAGATTAATATTGTTGTAATCATTTATTTTAAAAGGTAATATGTTCTAGATTTATTTACATATTGATCAATTTCTCTACTCACCATTTTTGTTTAACTAGCATTGTCTTTTTAAAATCATTTTGTGGGTGCGGGAGATATATACTCTAGAAATTCCTAGATGGATATGAGTCTTTTGGTATGACATTTTTTTTTCTACTAGAAAAGTGTTTTATTTTGATGTCATTTTGCTTCAGTTATAATTCTGGATTGATTTTCTTTTTTTCTCTGAGAGCACTGAAGACAGTCTTTTGCACTGGGTTCTGTCTCAGCTGCTTACCTTGGAAAAGCTGCTCTGAGACTCAATCAGTGTTCTCAGCCTCTGCAGTCACAGGGCAAGTTTTGAAACAGATGTTGACACCTGGTTCCTTCTGAGACTCGCAATTAATTGGTGTACAGAAGTTGATGTTTACAAGTGCCTTGTGTGATTATAAGAACTGGTCTAAATGTTTTTGACTTTTAAGTGATATCTCTCTTTTTTGAATGCTTTTAATACCCTCCCCTCCTTTGGTGTTTGACCCTTTTCCTATAACATGTCCACATCGGGTGCATCCTTTTACTACTCCTATCTGTGGACTTAAGCCATTCATAATTTTTTGAAACTTACCATAAATTATTATTTTTCACAGTACTTCTCAATTCTCCCTACTCACTTCTCTATTGCACCAATTAAGTCTTTGTTAGACCTTTGCATTCTATCATTCATGTCCTTTAATATCATTTTCATAATCTTTAGATTCTCTTTTTGGTTATTGAAATATATCTTTCAGTATTTCAGTATATGAACTCTCTTTTTAAGCTGTTTTTAATCTCATCTGAGCAGATTCTGTGTAAATTTAATTTGACCTATCCCAAAGAGTATTTTGGTTTTTAAGAGTTATTTTGATATAGATTTAAATTTTTTGAAATTTGAAAGTATGTGGAATCCCATAAACTTTTCTCCAATTTCCTCCACTGGTGATATAACAATAACAAAGCAGGAAACTCACATTTGTCTTCTGTTAAATAGACTAGTGGCATTTTTCAGTTTTCACCATTGGTATATGAATCTTTTGTGTTTGTGTTTGTATGTAGAGTTACACAGTTTTATCTCATGTTTATCACTTTTATCATAACAATCAGAATGAAGAATTTTCTGTTACCAAGAGGGAAACCCTTTTATTCTAATCCTACTGCTGCCCCATCTTCTGGTAGCTGAGTGTGTTCTCTAAATTTATGTTTAAAATCATTATTATTTCAGGAATACTACATAAATGGAATCATATGTAATTATCTTTCATGATTGACTTTTTCACTAAGCATAATGCCCTTGCAATCCAGGTTGTGATAGTGCACTATTTTACATGTTACTACTGGAGGAAATTAGTGAAAAGTTTATGGGATATGATATAATTTTATTGCAACCTCTCATTAAAACTATATAAAATATTTTTAAAAAAACAACTATTCTTTTTATTGCCAAATACTATTCCACTATATGAATACAGACACACCTGTTCAACCATTAACCCCCCACTGGAGGATATGTGAGCTGTTTCTGTTAATCTGCCATTAGTGTTTGCATACAAGTTTTTGAGACTATAATTCTTTTATGTGACATAGATGCCCAAGAGTAATTGCCAGGTATAAAGTTATTGGCTAAAATAATAATAAAATAATTAAACTTTTTTCCAAGTGATTGTACATTTTGAATTTTCATCAGAAATACACAAAAATCTAGTTCTGTATCCTAGCAATCACTTGGTACTATCTTTTTTCATTTTAACCTTTGTTATAGGTGTGTAGTAACCAACAGAGTTTTAAATTTCATTGATAGTGACTTCTAAGAGTTCTATCAGGGTCTTTTCAAAATCTGTAATTATTTACATAAATATTCTATGTTCAATTTCGTGTTTTCAACTTTTTCATGTCTTCGATCATTTTACATGTATTATATTCTGTATATAGTAATTTCAATTTTTAAGTTCTTAAAAGTCTACATATGCGGATTATTTTGAAAGATACTCATTCGTGGTAATTTATACTTTACACATTTATTGCTCTGATTTCTATTACGAGTTAACATTTGACTTGAATTTAATCTGTATTATTCCTTTACCACAGATGGTGAAGATTTCTTCCAGCTAGGATTTCTAATTGGTCATGCTGGAAGCTAGAGATTGCTACTAAGCCAGGACTACTTCAGCCCTCACTGACCCTCCCAAATGAATTCCAGTTTCATTCCAACATTTTAAGTAAGGCTTCCATTTTTAATTTCTCAATCTCAAGTATTTCTTGCAATAAAATGAATGACCCAAAGTTAATCTGAATTTCTGAATTGGTTATTACTATTATTATTAGTTTTATTTAATTATTGTTGTATGTTTAGGCTATTGAAAAATTTCCTTTCTCTCTTAAAATCCAAGGAAAGTAGCAAAAATTGTGTTTGATATAATCTAAGACATGACTTGTTTTTTTCTTTCTTTTGAGAAGGAGATTTCACTGGTCTCAAATCTGTCCTCCTCCTGCCTCAACCTCTATAGTAGTTGAGATCAGGTGTGCTTAACTGCACCTGGCTCTACACTTTTTTTTTCTTTTTCCTGAGCTTCTCTTCTGCCATATGACCAAAGTATGCACTCTCAACTCCATTTCTCAGACATGCTGAGGTTGTCTCTTTGTAGTGCTTCATATTCACATAATGTTCACTTAATAAGTGAACAGAAGTGAATAAATTAATTAAAATTAGCTGACAAATGGTGAAATTATAACCTCTTTGGGATGTATCAGGATCATATTTATGCAGTCTTTACTAAGAAAAAATTCCCTCAAAGATGAAGTGAATTCATGGTGTGTTTAGCATCATCTCGAACACACATATGCACACAATTTGCCACTGCAACAATACAATTATTGTAGGTCAAATGTGTAAAGCACATTTTTTAAAAGCTGATGATGGTCAGAGGTCAGCTTACCTTGCAATAATAAACATCAGCAGAAAGAAATGAAAATGTGCCATGTTACAGACTACTAACTTTCTGAAAATATAGAGTTTGTGATTCTTGATTGAAATGACTGACCCAATACAGAGAAATCATTTGAAGCAATGTTCATTCAAAAACTGGAATCCTACCCCTCCAGTCTAGACAGTATATTTGTTATCTTACAAAAGCCTAACCCCTCAAGGTCACAGCTGATAGGATTTTTTTCTTTTAACATTCTTTTTCTATCCAGTATAAATGAAGTCTTTTCTTCTCTAAAATTACATTCATAAATCACAAATTTAAGCAAAAGTATTACATTGTTGTACATAAAGATGGAAATACTTTCTCAATTTAATTGGTAGTTTATTTAACTGTCATTTTTTTAGCACAGCAAAGTGTTACTTATATGTGGTGACAATACTCGTTAAATCAAAATAAATACTATTAGCTAATCTTTTTGGAGATACATACATGCATATATGTAGATATGTGTGTAGACACATAAATGAATGCACCCCCACACACACATACACTGATATCATCCACACTATCTGGATGACAAATATAAGCAATGGTAGCGATGTGAGGAAATTTGGTGCCATAAAAATGAATTAAAGAATTCTAATTTCTCTCTAGACATAAATTTAAAGTTTTTAATTGTATAGATGAATCTTGAAGCCAGTAAAATTGAGATCAGAACTGTTTTATTTTCTTTTTTTACCTTTAGAATAATTTGGCTAGAAAGAAGTCTGAATGTAAGAGAAACATGATAAAAAAAAATAGCAATTTAAGAGGCCGGCAATTGCAAGGAAATGAAAACACAGTGAGATATGTCAAGCACTGCAGTATAAATAATATAAAAATATGCAGCTTTTCAAATTAAATGGACCATCTTCCCATTTTTTTGATGTTCACTGGAATACCATTTTGTAGTACAGTTGAAGGCATCCAAGTAACTATTCAAGTAGTATTTACCCAAAGTTGTTGCATAAAGAAGCAAGCCTTTGATCCTTATGAAACAGTTTTCAGTATTTGATGTGTTCTTTGCAGTGTCCCAAATTAAAAATATTTTTAATCAAAAGTTCTCGATCAAAAGAACCAGGTGTGTGGAGACAATATAAAGAATATTCTGGAGAGAAATTGTAGCCACTATCTAGGATCTGATCAGAGAAATTGGCAATGACAAGACACTTGAAAGAAGGATCTATTACAGAAGGAAGATGAAACACAAAGTTGCCAGGACTGCTCTCCTTGATACTGGCTGAAAGTCATTATTTTGCTTAAAGCTAAAAGCCACCCATGCCAAATTCTATGGAATCTGCTGCCAGGTTTCCCTATATCATTCCCATTGCCACTGAGATATGTGGCATTAGAAATGTTTTAAGTAAACACGATCCTTTTTCCGAGTTTAAGAATTGTTTTTGGTGCTGAGGATCAAACCCTTATCTATGCTAGATAAGTGTTCTACCACTGAGCTACAAGGCCAGTTTGGTTTTAAGATTTTTTTTTATTAACACTACCAATTTTTTTCCTTATTGGGACTTATTTTCATAAGTAATTGACCATGGAGTCTTCTTTCACTGACTTTTAAAATATCTTTGCAAGATACAAAAATTATTATCTTTACTTATAGAAATGTAATTGAAATCAGGAGGAAAAAAAATCAAGTCAGGGTGTATAAAAATGTAACCAATTTTGAATTTATGTGGTCAGAATACTTTGATATATAAACTATGAATTGGTCATTCTCATGACTAGTTTTAGTGTCCTCTGAAGGTTATAAGAGGAAAAAAGAATAAAAAGAATGAGTCCAAAGTGTAAATCATACCAGTGGTTTCTTCTTAACTCAGAATGAATTCCAAGTCCCTTAGCAGAACACAGAAGGCCTTTCATGATTTTGCCTCTTCCAGAGCTCAGCATTCATCTCTCAATCTGTCTTCACGTTTTCAAATTTCCAGCCAGAATGACCTTCATCATTTCCCAAAGCACCATCCCTTTTATGGCCTGATGCTTTTGACCTACTACATCTTCCTAAAATTTTTATTCTCTGAATTTTTTTAACCTTAAAAATCTTAATTTATCCACAAAGATAGACAATAGGACTCAGCCTCTCAAACACCCCATATCTGGATAAAATATCTTTTCCCTTGTTTTCCTGGTGGGACATACATATCCCTTTTTAATCCTTGCCAAACCATATTGTATGAACATTTTGCTTATCCATTTCCTCCTCTATAGTTTAGAGACTTCTGTGCATCCTTGGTGCACATCAGACCATCAAACACATCATAGATGCTCAATAAGGAAATCTATTTTCACAGTTTTTCCACTATTTTGTCCAGGTCAGAAATAATCTCTTGTGCTCAGCATCATTTTATTCAGACAATAGTTAAGGCTTCACTCAGAATGTTATGATATATATCTGTTCAGATGCTGCCTCATAGCGTCTAATTTTTCCATTTGTCTATCTGGTTATTGGCAGCCTGCTGGGTGTTAGGAGTGAAACTCATAGCTATTTTAAGAGCTACTTATTGAGTCAGCCTTGAAAGTTTTGTTTATCATTTTCTGTATTCTGCTTCCTTTTATATTCCTTGGGACTACTCAAAAGCATTTAAAGTCAACTTCCAATTTATTTTTCCAATGTATATTTCCAACTGAGTTCTTTTTTATAACTCTGTAGTTCATCTTGCAGAATTCTCAGACCAGCTTTGAGGAGAGTTTGCACCACATTATTTCAGCTTCTTAGTTGTTTATATCATTATCCCAAGAAATGCAACAGGGAGGAGAAGAAAGTCAGGCTCTTTGAGAGTTTAGATAGTAGTGCATAGCAATTACAGTGAGCAGAAGAAAAGATGTAGAAGCACCACAGACAGCCAAGTGAATTCTTGATCTAATGTTTAAGGCTTCCTCCAGAGCTTCTGTTTAAGAGGGGAAAATATCAGTTATGAATTTATCTTTACTTCAAGAATGTGCCAAGACATGTAATTAAAGTTGGGAAGGCAGTTGATATAGGAAAAGCAAATAAAGCAGTGACTCAGAGGAGGTGTAGCATCTGCCTCATGAATTTCCTCTGTTGGTGCTTGGAGAGAATCAACCTTCAAACAAGACATGGAAAGTAGTAGCTAGCAGAGAGTTATTTCTGAGACCCCCCCAAGTCAGCTCTGTTGCCTGCCTTTCTGTCACAGGCCTTTCTGTCACAGTGAGGCTGCATTCTAGGTTAAACTGCAACAGAAGAAAATGAGTTATGTGAAATGAAGTGGAAATAAAAAGTGTTTCCTTATTAAAAGACTTCTTAAAATACTTACTTTCAGTTTTGTATGCCTGGGAAGAGGATTATCATGTGATCAAATAGTTCTCAGATTTGGCTGATAAGGAGCCAGTGGACTAAATGGATTTTGACAGTTTATTATTCCCATTACAATAGGCAATGTGAAATTCGTGCTTTCATGGGTTCCTCTTGCCTCCCAGTTCCCATGGGATGATGTGCCAGGTAGATATTATGCTCAAGGGGCTCTGTGTCCTAGGAACACCAGACTTTGAAAATGCCCTATCTTACAAGAGAAAAGCTAGCAAATGTATTCATCTTCCTTTACAGAGACAGCATTCTCACCAAGGAAGGTAAGCAGATCCCTCCAGAGAGTCCAGAGAGGACAAAGAAACCTCTATTTTACTATCCTAATATACTTCCCTATACTAGCATTCTTAAATCAACTACAAGTGTTTTGGCTCAAAGATGGAGACTATATACAAACATGAGGGATCTAAGGAGAATTGTCTCCCAGTAGGGATGTAATATGTAGTACTTTATCAATAATTAAAAAAAAGTAGTTTTCTAAATCACTAAAATGTCCCCCTTCTTTTTTCTCTTTCACTTTATAGAAGCATTTTGCCCAATTAGTATTCCTTGGAATTTCCTCTTGAAATCCATTGGTAAAAGTACAAGAGTGTGGAGTCAAATACCTCTGTTCAAACAGTTACAGGCTGCCAAAGTTATATGTTACCTGAGGCCAATGTTTTCAGTGCCAACATGAGGAAAATAGAAAGAATTGAAAGAACTAATAGCAATACTCCTCAACGTATTCCAGGAAATGGAAAAGAAGGGAACCCTTTCAAATTCATTCTATGAAGATAGTATCACTGTGATACCAAAACCATACAAAGATGCATCAAGGAAAGAAAACTTTAAACCAATATCTCTGATGAAAATAGATGCAAAAATCCTTAACAAAATTCTGGCAAATTGTATACAAAAATATATTAAAAAGATAGTGTACCTTGATCAAGTGGGGTTTATCCCAGGGATGCAAGGTTGGTTCAACATCTGGAAATCAATCAATGTAATTCATCGCATCAGTAGATTTAAAGTTAAGAATCACATGATTATTTCAATAGATGCTGAGAAAGCGTTTGATAAAATACAGCACCCCTTCATGCTTAAAACAGTAGAAAAAATAGGGATAGTAGGAACATACCTCAACATTGTAAAGGCTATCTATGCTAAGCCCATGGCCAATATCATTCTTAATGGAGAAAAACTGAAAGCATTCCCTCTAAAAACTGGAAAAAGACAGGGATGCCCTCTTTCATCACTTCTATTCAACATCATCCTTGAAACACTAGCTAGAACAATTAGACACACAAAAGAAATTCAAGGGATACAAATAGGAAAAGAAGACTCAAGCTGTCACTATTTGTGGCTGACATGATTCTATACTTAGAGATTCCAAAAAACTCCACTACAAAACTTCTAGAACTAATAAAGGAATTGATATATAATCAATACACATAAATCAAATGCATTTCTATTCATAAGTGATGAATCCTCTGAAAGAGAAATTAGGAAAACCACTCCATTCTCAATAGCCTCAAAACAAAAAAAAAAAAAAAATACTTGGGAATCAGTCTAACTGAAGAGAAGAAAGACCTCTACAATGAAAATTACAGAACACTAAAGAAATTGAAGAAAACCTTAGAAGATGGAAAGATCTCCCATGTTCTTGGATAGGCAGAATTAATATTGTCAAAATGGCCATTCTACCAAAGGTGCTATACAGATTCAATGCAATTCCAAATAAAATCTCAGTGATATTTCTCATAGAAATAGAGAAAGCAATCATGAACTTCAACTGGAAAAATAAGAGACCTTGACTAGTCAAAACAATCCTAAGCAGAAAAAGTGAAGCAGGAGGTATCAGAATACCAGACCTTAAACTGTACTACAGAGCAATAGTATCAAAAATGGCATGGTATTGGCACCAAAATAGACAGGTAGACCAAGTGTACAGAATAGAAGGCAGAGAGACAAATTCACATAAATATAGTTACCTCTTATTAGACAAAGGAGCCAAAAATATACAATGGAGAAAAGATAGCCTGTTTAACAAATAGTCCTGGGAAAACTGGAAATCCATATGCAGTAAAATGAAATTAAACCTCGCTCTCTCACCCTGCACAAAACTCAACTCAAAATGGATCAAGGACTTAGGAATTAAACCAGAGACCCTGCATCAAATAAAAGACAAAGTAGGCCCAAATCTTCATTATGTGGGCTTAGGATCAGACTTCCTTAACAAGACTCCCAAAGCACAAGAAATCAAAGCAAGAAATAATAAATGGGATGGATTCAAACTAAAAAACTCTTTCTCAGCAAAGGATACAATCAATAATGTGAAAAGAGAGTCTACAGAGTGGGAGAAAAATCTTTTCCAAATCTTTTCTCGCTTCAGATAGAGCGCTAATCTCCAAAATTTATAAAGAACTTACAAAACTTTACACCAAAAATACAAAGAACCCAATCAATAAATGGGTCAATGAACTGGATACTTTACAGAAGAAGATACACAGATGATTAATAAATATATGAAAATGTGTTCAATGTCTCTAATAATTAGAGAAATGCAAATTGAACCAACTCTAAGATTTCACCTTACTCCAATTAGAATGGCTATTATCAAGAACACAAACAATAATAGGTGTTGGCGTGCATGTGGGGAAAAAGGCACACTATTACATTGCTGGTGGAGTTGCAAATTGGTGCTGCCACTCTGGAAAGCAGTGTGGAGAATCCTCAGAAAACTTGGAATGGAACCACCTTTTGACCCAGTTATCCCACTTCTCAGTTTATACCCAAAGGACTTAAAATCAGCATACTACAGTAATGCAACCACATCAAGTTTATTAGCAGCTCAATTTACAATAACTAGATTGTGGAACCATCCTAGATGCCCTTCAACAGATAATGGATAAAGAAACTGGTATATATACACAATGGAATATTATCCAGTCATAAAGAAGATCAATATTATGGTATTTGCAGATAAATGGATGGAATTGGAGAATATCATGCTAAGTGAAATAAGCCAGTCCCAAAAAAACCAAAGGTTGAATGTTTTCCCTGATAAGTGGACGATGATATATAATTGGGGAGGGGAGATAGGGGGTAAGAGAAGAATAGAGGAACTTTGGATTACATGGATGGTAATGTGAGGGGAGTATGAAAAATGGTGGAATGAGACAGACATCATTACCCTATGTACATGTATGATTACAGGAATCGTATGAAGCTACATCATGCACAACCATAGAAATGAAAAGATGTACCCTATTTGTGCACAATGAATCAAAATTCAGTCTGCAAAAATAAAAAAAATAAAAAATAAGAATTTACTAAGATGTGATGTACCCAGTAAAATGTCAAATTATTCGATAAGTAATTTTAGTTTCTGAATGTTTCTTTGCCTCCCCCAGAAGGATCATTTTTGGTTACTAAATATTTCAATTTACTCAGAGTTTTTAATGTTTGTCCACTTTGTGGAGTTTCTCCCACATTTTCCAAAAAGAGTATGAAAGAAATATGATTATACACATTCTCTACAAAGTGAGAAAATGAGTTTGTTTTTTTCTTTCTTGATATGTATTTCATTCTTTTGAATAATATGAAATTTCTTCATTCTAGAATGAAATTAAAAGTACAATTTTTCCAAATCATATGTCATTTTCATAAGTTAAATAATTATTTTTACTTGGGTCATAGGTCAGCAAATGAAGTCAAAATATCTTACATTAGGGTTTCTTGAATTGGGGCTTGAGAAAGAGGTTACTTGAGCAAATAGGAAAGGGCTTGGAGAAGAAAATAAAAGAAGAAGGAAAGAAAGAAAGATAGAGGGAGAGAAAGGGAAAGAAAGATACACAAGGCAAGATAGGATTTGTAGGAAATTGAAGACAATGATATCCTGCCAGGTTAGAAGTCTGACAAGAGCTAGTTTTGTTGACATCTCACCTCACTCTGCCTGATCCACAGGACACTCTGGAGCATGCAAGGAACCTCATTGATCTCACATTGAGGCAAGGGAGCAGGCCTTGTCTACCTCTGGTTGGGGATCAATGCCAGGAGTAGTGTGCACTCTCCTGGGTACTTCTTCATATGCTAAGGGCATCTCTCAGGGGAAAGATGCTGATGTGAACCATTGACAGCCAATGTTAACAGTTCTTGGAGGATGGGCATCCCTGTCTGCTATAGAGGATCTGGTGGGTCAGCAAGAGCATCTTCTGCAAGGGGAGACCAGTTAGAGAAACTACTATTAGAGTTTATGGATGAGGTAGGACAACTTAGACTAGGGTAGAATTATTGCAGATGGTAAGACGTGGGTGGATCTAAGACAAAATTAATGTTGACGCTAGATATCAGTTGCCTCTCCGTTGGTGTCCTTTTCTTGTGATCGGATTCCAAATATTGTTCCTGCTTTTCAAATTCTTCCATCTGTTTCAGTTTCCAGAAATCTCTTAGTTGCTAACTATTTTGCCTGGCACTTTGACTTAATTTTGTTCTGATCCCCCAGTGCCTGGCAGTTTCCCAGGTGCTGCCTAATCACATAGACTTTAGAGCACTCCCTTTGCACTCTTGACTTTAATTTATTCCCCTGGCCCCTGACCTACTGCTGCCTAAACAGTTTAAATCTTCTGTGATCTGCTTTTCGGAACTGAATTACTTGCCTCGTTCTTGCAATCTTCTAGTTGTGAAGTAGGACAGGCAGAGCCACTTTCCAACGTGCATTCAAATCTTGGTATAAAGTCTTGCTCCAGACAGAAGTGTCATACAGGGATAGCAGGAGGAAAAGATAAAACTAAAAAGTTTTCTTTCTTTTTTGTAAAGATTTACAGCTGGGCCTATGTAGGATAGAAACAAGGAAATATACTGAGTTCCAGTGTCAAAAAGATAAGAATGTTTTATAGCCTGGTTACTGCTACAAGAACTGTGCTCATATGAATGATGCTAACTGATACCAACCGTATCAGGAACATCTAAGGACAGCCTTTGTCCTCTGCTTCGTAAGACCACAGATGACTTAACCACATCAAAATGGTTAATAAACAGATGTTTTGGTGCTCAATATGGAAAGCATCAATTACCTAGAAATTTCTGGAAAGTATACCCTTTCTCTTAAATATGATCAGTATATATGGTGTACTTTTATACAAATTTGATTAAGTAGAACCTTTGGAAAGCTATCTTTTCAGAAACTTCTAAATTAACTCAGTTTGTCTCAATAGTCTTGTTGAATTGCCTTTAAGAGATGTTATTGGTCCATTTCTTATCTAGCAAGTAGAGACTGAAAAAAATTAATTTTTTTGTATTATAATTAAAATTCTTACAGGACCACAACATTAGCTGAACACTCATTTTACTTAACTAAATTACAGAAGTGAAAGATCTAGGGAGCTGTTTTGAATGGTTATTGAAATTTTGTTTTTTAATTTAATGATCAAATTTTTTTTTCTGGTGGTTGATGTCATTTTCTGACAGGCTAAGTGTCCACAATGTACACTTAATTGAGGTTCCTGCTATTTTTTTAGTGTGATTAATCAAGAGTTTTGCTATAAAAAATTGATTTTTCATGCATAGAGACATCTCTAATTTAGCCTTTTTTAAGAGGGTTAGAAGGAAAATTTGAGCCCTATACATTTATTTGAAATACAATTAGAATAATGGAAACATCTATGTCTTCTTAGCATTAAAGACTGTAGAATGGACAATTAAAAGCTCTCCCAGATTAATACTATTAAAATGTCATGAGTAATACAGGCCTGGCCACCTGATTTATCATTCATCATTACTATATAACTTACTCAGAACCGATGTAATGAGGAGGGATGCTAAATTAACATGGCTATGAATTCTTAAGTAGAGAAGAAAAAATAATACTCAGACTGTGTCTCAGAAAAGGACTTCAATTGTGTAAAATATGACTAGTTGAAATGGTAGCATGAGGATCTGTTTGACATATGCTATGGCGGCTGCCCCTGTGGAAGTGTGGTTGCCTCTAGGATCAGTCATGAAGTGGGCAATGTTATGAGATAACTAGTAGAAAGTGTACAGGGTTGAACTGACTGGGCACTGTCATGCAGCTGATTTTTCTCAAAGCCCTGGTAGTCTTTATACATGGACTTGTGTGCATTGGCAAATTCTAAACCTAAAACCAATCATCAGAAATAACTCATCATGAAGAACGCATGTGGAAAACAAGGAACTTTAGTCAAACAGCACTGAATATTGAGTATACAGGCATGGATTCAAACTTGCTGAGTCAGCTTATTAGACTGTATTCCATGGGAACGTAGGGACTTTGTGAAGAGAGTCAGAGAGTCCCAATTGTGCATGTGGCACAGATGGGAAACTGGCTGTCAGAAGCCAAAGCAGATCCCCTTCTATCTACACCAGTGGTTTTCAAACATGCACACATATCTGAAGCACTGAGGAAGACTTAAAAATTGCTGGCCTGGCTTCTTGGAGTTACTGACATGAGAAGTCTGATGTAAGCTGTGAAAATTTGTATTTCTAACAATATTCTGTTGGTCAGACAATGAACTGTACACTGAGAACTACTACATTGTATTACATATTTTAGTCAACCTACTAAGATTTATTTGAAGAAAGCATTCAAAAGCTAAAAATATAAAATAATATTTTTAAAATGATGAAAACCCTCACATAAGTAAAGTCTCTTGGGGCATGTCTATCATTCTTTTCTATGCCATTTCTTTGAAGTTTCTGGCATCTGACCACCACTATCTACCTAAGAACCTCCGTTGTGCAAATTAATTTGTTCATTCTTACTTATGTCTTTTCTTCTCTCCCTCCCTTTCTTCCTTTATTGATGTAGTCAAGGCTTTCTATGTTCTAGGCACCAAGTCAGATGCTTTGCACCTTTTACCTAAGCCATTGAAGATTTTACTATCTGATACATAAAGTAACCAGATGATGAAGGGTCAGAGGGACCTCAACAATGTGTTCCTTAACTATTTTATTAAAGAAAAATTAACTTTCCATAGGAGTATGAATAAAGGTTTTACTGAGATAATATATGAACTGAATCTTTGAGATTTTTTTTCTTTTTTTTTCACACAGGGAAAAAAAATCAAAAAAGTGGAGGTTAAGAGAGAGATTGTGTTCTTGCTATATTGCCATCCCATTTGATACTGAACCCTTGTGAGTGTGAGAACAAACCTTACAATCTTTCCCAAGTGCATTCCCAGAGTCCCAGAGCTCAGTGTCACTCCTGGCCCCTGCCACACAGATTTGGGTTCTTCTGTGGTGGAGCTGTCCACATCATTCTCATACACAGCCAGACCTGAGAACCACTGTGGAACCGGTTATGACCGTGATCCTGTTTAGTAGCACTCAGGTTGGTTGACTAACAAGCAGAGATAAACTGAATTACTTCTAGTTTTATTTTCAAGATGTTACCACTTTTTTCTCTTTTAATTAATGTACTTCTCATCAGCTTCATCCGTCGTCAGCTAAACAACCCTGGATCATCATTGTGACATCCCAGGTCTACAAGACCCAACTCATGGGTAATTTCCTGCCTGATGCTTTGAATCCTTAGGCAATGCTAAATACCCTCCTTTGCCTTTTTATGAATGCACATTCCTTCATACCTTGCTGGTGATACCTCTCTTACATCAGGGCTTTTTCTCCCAATAAGTGTTAGTGTTCTTTTCCTCCATTGAATCCTCCTCCTCATAGCCTATCTTAAATATTTGGTAGTGGTTGTTGTTGTTATTGGGGCTTGTACCGCTGAGTTAAGTCCCCAGCCCTTTTAAAATTATTATTATTTTTTGTTTTGAGACAGGGTCTTGCTAGGTGGCTTAGGACTTTACTAAATTGCTGAAGTTGGCCTTAAACTTGTGATCTTCCCTCCTCAGCCTCCTAAGTAGCTGGGATTACAGGCATTCACCACCACACACAGCTCTATCTTAACTCTTGATACATGGGAAATATCCAATATTGACTTGGATTAAGGAAAAAAATACCCAAAATGTTAATAAGCTCAGAAAATAAAAAGAATTATGAACATGTTTGTGGAAACTCCCTATTTTAGCATGTTTATCATCACAGTTCTGAACGTGATAAATTTTTCCTTGCCCAGGAGCCCTTAGGCTTACAGAGTTCAATGTCTAACAGTTGGCTCCACCTTCTCGTGCAGTCATGGCTCAGAAGGGTGGAGAGGGCCTTCGGGGTAGTCTATCAACACAGGGACACACAGAGTTTTCATCTGTCACTATATTCTGTTTGCTTTCTTCACTGCACATAGTGCAGCCTATCATTGATTCCTATCTTTCTTCTCTTGGATATAGAGAACCAGGAGGTCAGAAAACAAACTTGTTTTAGTTACAAATAGTACAACCAATTTTTGTCCACTGCTAGATGCCCAGTAGAAGGAATTAATAAACACAGGCTGAAAGAATAAATTAATGAAAGGAAATGATGCCAGACACTGCTCAGATTCATCTCCCAGACCTGCTATGATATTTCCAACACATTTATCTCATTTTTCCCATTGTTCCAGATGAGGAACACATATAAAAACATAAATTGAGCAACAAGTATACCATTTAAAGTAACTTTGCGCCTGTGTCAAATTGTTTAAATGTTCACAAAATTGAAAACTTGGGATTTAATGGGTTAAAACTTACCACTTCAGTAACATAAATATAAATCACCAAGTGGTTATTAAAACAGATAAATCTGCATTAAATGACCTTATCAAACTCACATAGGCACCTCAATGTTGTTAATATATTCATAACCTTTTCTTTTGCAAAATCACTTCTATAGTTTAGTAATATGAATAAAATTTAACCATTTATTTAAATAAGGCCACTTTGCTAGATTTTTTAATTCTGCATATAAATCAGTGTCCTAGCTTATATTTGAAAAACATGCTTCCATTTGTTGCTTTATTTCATAATAACATACAGGTTTGTTGCTTATCTATAGAACACTCAGAATCTAGTTAATTATGGTTAATTGCTTCATAATCATTCCTGAGAAAAATCAATGATAGAAATGTCATTTCTATACAAGGAAACAGACTTCTTTGGCCTCAAACATATTTTCCTAACAGGTTGCACCATTAGAATTATCTGGGGAGATATTACAAAGAATACTCATCCCAGACCCCACCTTCTGAGATTTGAATTTCATTGATTTGGGATGGAGCCATGATATTGCTGCTATTTTTAATGTTCTATGGTAATTTTAATGTGTAGCAAAGATTGGGAATAATAGACTTAAAGAAAAATAACAATGCTCCAGCAGAGAATGGACTGCTGGACTGCTTGCTCTCCAGACTTTGAGAGTTGCCCTGACATTCAAATCAATCGAGTCATTATACATAAAGTGCAGAGAAATTGCTACTAGTTATGTTGTCAGTGCAGCCACCTGAATAAGTGATAGACTTCAAAGGCACTGACTTGGAGACCTGTCAAGTCTGGAGACTGATTCAGAACTGGAGCTGGTTCTGAGACAACAGGTGAATACCCTAACTAGGTCTAACCTTCTATTTCACTTATCCTTGCACCTCTGTGCTTGGTGTCTGATCTGTTGTACCCTATCCAAGAAATGCCTCTCCTTTCTTCCATGACTGATAGCTTGTCTATCTTTCAGGAGCCAACCAAAGTCAAGGTGCTCTCATGGAGCTACCACACCAACTCTACACCCCTTCTCCATCTTTCTGTCTCAAACTTGTGATATAGATATGTTTCTCATGTATGCTTTTCATTTTGGACTAACTTACTACTAAGCACTAAGCTTTTTATTCAGTATTTTACATGTTATATTCCATAAACTTCACTTTAATCTTATTTTAACCTTTCAGAACATTGCCTTATACTCTAACATTTTGTGCACTATTCCTCAAGATTACAAATTTTTCAAAGGTGAGTAAAATGTTATATACTTTATTGTTTTAAGCAACAAAGCTGAAGTATGAAGAAGAATGAATGGGAAGAAAAACTGCTAAAATAGAGTTCCTCTTAGATATAATTGATATCTCATTCACAAAACAATCATTAGAGATTCAATTTATTAAACTCTTGAGTAGATGTAAAACTGATACTCAAAGAGGTTAAATAACTAACCTAAGATGAAAGAGCATTTGGTCACTAATTTGCCTACTAGGGATAGAAGTTCGCTTGGCCTTTGGGGTGGGAGCAGGTTGGCAAGCTTGAGTTTTAGGTTCTTTTGAAGGGTGGGGGATTAGAGTGGAAGCTTGTAGCAACTAATTGCTCACACTTTTTCCTTGGAAAGAACATCCCTTAGATCATTATTTCTGGCATCTATTTTGTCTTCTCCTGCTCTTTTGGGGAGGAGGATTCATTGATTACTGGGTTGGATAGAAGAAGATGAGCTTGCCTACCTCTGTCCCTCTGTCTTCATTTCTTTCATGAGTTCACTATTTGCAAGAGCATGCATTCCATTCTGTTTCCCCATGTCACATATTTTGCCTGGGTAGGTCCCCATAAGGGGATGATTGTGGGGTTCAGCACAACCTGCAAATGGGTACACACATGTGTCTACAGCATTAAGAAACAGGCAGGCTCAGCCTTAAGAAACCCATTATCAACTTACATGTATATCATATTCTCTAATATTAACTTTATAAGAAAAGACACACTTTAGTTTCCTTTCCTGAGACTGTAGAGTATAGAACAAGCACTGATAATGCAGACTGAGAGATAAGGAAAGACAGGGTTTTTTTTATTTTTTTTTTTATGTTTACAGACTGCATTTTGATTCCTTATACACAAATGGGGTACATTTAATTCCAGGGTTTCATCAGAGTGGGTGGGTGATTTTGTCTTGCTTTGTTTTGTTTTTTTCCTTCTCTATTAAATATACCATTTTAGTGTCTAAAAGGTTGGGAGACTTTCTTCTATTATGGTAGGCTTTCTTTTTCTATTTTACTCATACCTGAAAAGTAAGAATGTTACTGTCACTGTGCACAGTGGTGCATACCTGTAATCCCAGTGACTCGGGAGGCTGTGGTAGGAGAATTATCAGTTCAAACCAGCCTCAGCAACTTAGCTAGGCCCTCTCTCTAATAAAATATTTAAAATGGCTGAGGATGTGGCTCAGTGGTTAAATGCCCCTGGGTTCAATTCCTGGTACCCCAACAAAACAAAACAAACAAACAAACCATAAGAATATTGTCTTTCCACTCTCATCCAAAAATTGCCAAAAAGAATAAACAAGCATGGCATGTGCTCAGCAATCTGTCCTTCTGCATACTTAAAGTGGGATTCAGTGGGAAGCTGAAGTCTAAGGCAGAGGTTCACACTGTGTAGACCACATTCACGAATTATTTGAGAACTTCATAGAAATGCAAACTCGTAGTCCTAATTCAGACTACTGCATCATAAATTCTGTGAGTAAAATCCAGCAGTCTGAGTTTTAACAAACTTTCCAGGTAATTCTTATGCACACTAACATCTGAGAACCAACTAGAGTCTTCCTACTCATCCCATGGTCTGGCACAAGAGCCCCAAATCACCAGGCAGCTTGACCTACTGTTCTATTTACACTCTGCCTTTTAACAAAGTCCCCAGGTGATTGTAAGCATATTAAAGGTTTTTTTTGTTTTTGTTTTTGTTTTTGTTTTTAAGTACTAGTGTACAGTTAAGAAAGAAAAAAAAAAAACCCAAATCATGAAGCAGGTGGTAGGATTTTAGTAAGGTTTTCAGGTTAAGCTACATATAAATTACAATCTGGGGTATGTGACTGCAATGAGGAAATAGATTGAAACCTGGAGAGAGGTGGCTCTGTGGAACTCTCCTGAGTCCCAAGCATCTATTTCTACCTGGTCTGTCCTCATTAGTCTCATGAGAGCTCACTAGTTAACCCTATTCTGTTCAGCTACTGCCTGGGCCTGGACCATACAGAGACTTATTATATTGCATTTCACTATATGCAGCTTCACTAGCAACCAAGATCTGTATTAAATTTCTAACCAAACTTCTTTTGAAATTTTCCTCACAGCAGGGCAGGCCTCCCTAGATGTCCACAGAAGGTCATGTCTCAGTCCAAACAGGTAGCGGCCTAGGATCAATAAGGATCAAATCAACGCTGAGCATTTAAACATGTGGCTGAGGTGTGAATATAGTTGGAGAAATTGTAAAAAGGTCAGGTAACAAGTACTAGCTTTGTAACTAGCAAAAGCCCTTGTATATATTTGGCATTTCACAGAACCTTCAGGCTTAGTTTGATTAGTTATTAAAATTGTGGTAAGCCAGTGGGGAGAATCATGATAATTGGTATAGGTCACAGATAATCAGAAGTGTCTCTCCCAGTGGGATGAAACCTATTAAAATTTGTTATTTAAATCTCTTTGCCATTTCCACATTCAACTCACATGCAGAATGGCTTGTCCCAATCTCTTAGTCTCCAAGGAAGAAAACAGACATCTTCCATTGTTCTTTGGTGCTAATTAACATTTTCAAGAGGGCTGACTTAGATGTAGCTATGTATACCACCGAAGCAATCTCTCCATTCAACTTCCAGATCATAGCTTTATCTCATTAAAGAATTAGCTTTCAATATTTAGAATGTTTAGATTATTTCAACTGGTGTCTCCAAAATTTGTAATCACACACAAATAATCCTCAGGCTTATGCCACCAGCACAGAGGAGAGGAAGTACTTTGTGAGAGGTGAATATTGCTATTTGATTCTCAGTCTTCTACTTTGTAATGGATTAGGGCTTCCTTAACCATGTGGGGTATGTTCCAAGAACCCCAGCATATGTCTAAAACAAGGAATAATACAGAACCCTATAGGTACCATTTTTGGCATATATATCTATGATAAATTTTAATTTATGAATTAGGTACAGTAAGAGATTCATAATAATAAAATAGAACAATTATAAAACTATACTGTAATAAATGTTATATGAATATGTTCTCCTTTGATCTTTGTATGAATGTGTGGAAACATCACACGGAACCACATTAATATGTATAATTAGCATGTTTCTCAAAAATAAAACATAAAAGAAAAAGAAAGCATGCACAGCTTCTCTTTTGCAGCTTTGAATTGCCTGCATAATATTCTTGTGCTTTATGGACATTATTAAGAAAATTAAGGTTACATGAACATGGACACTGTGATACCATAATATTACATGACAGTATATCTGATTATATATATATAATATATTATATATATATTATAATTATAATTATATAAATATAATTATAATATATATATATATATAATTTATATATATATATTGCATGTATGCAGGACAAAGAAATGATTCACCTCCCATGGTGGGGTAGGAAGAGCAGGATGGTGTAAGATTTTATCATGCTACTAAGAAGGGTATACAATTTAAAACTTATGCATTGTTTTTTTCTGAAATTTCCCAAATAACATTTTCAAACCTCAGTAGACCATAGGTAACATGTTAGAAAGCAAAAGTGAGGATAAAAGGGGACTATTGCAATATGAGTCCTGTTCCTGAAAGTCAGTCAGCCAACATGGATGGATTTGGCAGAATAGGTAGACTGACATCTACTCCACTGGATCTCAAACCTTGAGGAACACAGGTATCACCCAATGAAGTATTAAAAATAATGATGCATGCCCCTCAAAATACTGGTTAATCCAGTCTGGAATGGGGCCCAGTCATTTTTTTTAACAGCTTCCAAAAATCTTGCTGCCATTGCATGAATAATTTTCTTCTCCTCACTTGGCCACCCACAGACTTTGTCTTCATTGCATTATTGCCTTGGTTTATCTGGCTCCCAAACTTTCATAGCAGTCTCATTACTTCCCTGACAAATATTCCTATTCTTTCCAATTTCTGTCAAATACTTTAAATGAAGTTTAGAAAGAATAGCATACTTGATGCAAAGCACAGAAAAGCAGTAAAGGAACAAATTTAAAAATTACAAATAATCCTACCACCCCAGGATAATTCCCTGAGAACATTTTTATGCATATGTCTCTTTGCATCTGAACCCATATTTTTTTCTTTACCAAAATTTCTCTTTTGTTGCCTGAAATTTTTGCTCAGCACAACATTATGTACTGTATATACAAATAATCCTCCTTTTAGAATAGGTTCTGGAATGATTATGGTTGTTCTTTCATTATGTCTACCATAATGTAGCAGACTACTACCTTATTCTTTGGAATATGTATTTTTTTACATTTTTGTCATTGGAGCAAACTGAGATGAGTGGCCTTGTGTATATATCTTTGTAAACTTAGTAATTCTTAGCCAGTAGCAGTAAGCAAGACAAGACAGTTAAATAGCACAGTCCTTAGGAATGAAAAGCAGTTGGCAAAAGTCTTATAAATAAAGTAGCCCATCCTGTTCTAGAAGCTGACTCTTCAAAGTGACAGGGTGGGGAAGTTATTATCTTAAGCTTAAACTGAAAAATTCCCATTGTCTTAACTCAAGAATTTGGGGTGCTCAACTTGTGATACATAAGCGAAATGAAGTCTGCAAGCAGTATCTCCTCCTGTGTAGCAATGCTTCCCACATTATTTTGGTTAAGGACCAGATTTTTCCTTTCATTTTGTTTTACTTCCAATTTTTCATGGATATCTACTTTTGTAAAGTATAAAAATGAATGTGGAGAAAAATAAGAATGACATATGATGCACAAACCTGTTTTTTTTATTACTAGATGTGAGAGTCATAAAATTTCTTTGACAAATTGCCATAATATTTTAAGAGTTTACTCTCAAACTCTACACTTAATTTTGTGGTGGGCCAGTAATTAACAGTTTATGGCTCAGGACTGATGGACCATAATTTGAGTGGCAGTGGTTTTGAACATATTCTCAAATCTATGCATTAACTAAATAAGATAATTCAATGGAGGGACAAAAATCTCTAGCAAAGTTATTATAGAAGTGCCTGGTCAAAATGAGTATTTTTGGCAATTGAATGAAATAAGCAAGTGGAACTGCAGTAGTCAAGAACAAAACTACAGACACATAGAGCTGAAAAGCACACAAAACACAGAATGATCTCAAAAAAAGTACAAACTCTGCACAAGAATGACATAGAAACAAAGCATTTCCATTCCACATTTTTATAAAAAGTTCTAATTCTTGACTCAGGAATTGATTTATAGGTTTTTCCTTAAAACTGTATATTAAAATGTGCTCATAAATTTATGCATTTCTCTAAATTTACCAATTTTTAAGTGCCACACATACAACTAGATGATAATGTTTGATAAGGCTATAAATGACAACTGCTTCTATACCAACACAATTGAATTCAGTTAAGGGATGGAAAAAGTACATTGTAGATGACTTTGCTATATCCATGTTAAAAAGCATACTATTTGTGTCTAAAATCCTTGGAACATTTCTTAAATAAAGAATTTCATACTTATCACATTTATGAAGGATAAAAGATTGATAAAAAGGAACACAGAGCAAAGTCTCATTTTTACTAGTGAAGGACATAGTTTATTATTCTTAAAGGAAAGTTGTCAGGTAAGACACATCCTAAAGGAGTAATACTGTGTGTGTGACTAACATCTAAATGCAGAGAAGTAAGGAAGGAAGGGCAGTGTTAAGATTCTCCTCCATCTCTCTTTTATTGATATATAGTTTCTTAGTAAGAGAGAAAGAGAGACCACTCTTCACTCAACCTTTAAGATGGCAGAGCAAATCATTCAGGACTGAATAAATGAGAAAGTACATTCCCACTAAGGATGCATACATACATATTTATGTATTCATATGTATATTATGGTTAGACTTGGATAACTCTTCTGTTTCCACCTGAGTTTCAGGAACAGTGTTCCTTTGACAAATTAATTTTGCTTTCTATGGTTAAACGTAGAGGGAGCATGAGGCTATTGGAGACAGGTGGTGTGCCCTTGTTCTCTGCTTGTTTCCATTTTGTCATGGGAAAACTCCTAGGGTAGTTTGCTTTGATTCTTACTCAGAGGCCTAAATAACAGTGCCTCTATTTGCTCCTTTGGTATTTGTTCATCAAATACAAAGAAGAAAAGAAGCTCCAGTCACTTTTTCTAGCATCATTCTCAGGTCCACCCTCCACAGTCCTCTGGAAGTTTTTGTCGTCTTCTTGAAATAAAACCAGACTACAGAGACATCAAGTCCTGCTTTTTTTTTTCTAAAAAGTGACCATGCATGACTGAATTCTGCAGACTTGGGCAGATGACTTACCCATTGGGGGATTTTATTCCCTCATTTCTTTGAGCGATTTTTAAATTCTTTTTAAAATTAATTTAAAAAAATGATTTTTCTGCCCTAGGAGCAGAGAAAGGCAAGAAAAAGTAAGACTGATAATGGGGTCAGAGCAAATGAATGAGTTAATTGAATGTACTTGGCTCAGCAGATATAGACCCTGGAGGGTGAGGCCAAAGACCACTCTGCTCTTTGAACCACTAGGACATCTATTGAGCTCTGTGTCACCATGGTTATTTTTTATTGGCATTTCACAAGACATTTGAGTAAAGAATTGTAACAAGAGGGACTAGGATGAGAGGGGGAAAAAAAGAAAGACTGAGACAGAGATGCAACTATCTAATTCTCTTTCATCAATTGCCTACTGATAGAAAACAAAAGATGAAAATAAAAAGGGGAGATAAAATTCTAGTTGCCTGTGCAGTGGAAAATAGCACAGGCAATAAGGTAAGTTGTCAATGGTTCCCTTCTCTTATGTAGGAACCAGTAAGAAGTCAATAGTGCTTACAAATCAAGAATTACAAATCAATTACTTTGAAAGATCAATAGATAAGAGAAACGAGGAAGTCGGGACCAACAAGAAACAAGAAGAAATGATAGGGACCATGTGAACAGAAGTGCATATGCCCTGCACTAATGGGTACCCACTGCCCAATTTCATGGGCCTCTTGACTTGTGAATCCCACACACAGAGTGTAGCCAGATCTGTTTATTTCAGAAGCCTCACATCAGGGTTTTTATTTAAAATATCCTAATTGTCAAAACTGGTCATTTCTCTATGCACTTGTTTCAGTCAGCTTTTTGTCACTGTGGCCAAAATACCTGAGCAGAAAAAATTTAGAGAAAGAAAAGCTTATTTGGGTTCATGGATTCAGGGTTGGGTCCATGGTCAGTTGACTCCACAGCTCAGGGCCCAAGATGAGGCAGAACATCATGTCAGAAGGGCATGGCAGATGAAAGCAGCTCAGAACTTGACAGCCAGGAAGCAGAGAGAGCTCTGCTCACCAGGGACAAAATATAAACTCCAGAGGCATGCACACAGTGATCCACCTCCAATAGCCACACCCTACCTGTGTATAGTTACCACCCAGTTAATCCATATCAGTGGATTAATCAACTAATCAGGTTTCACCTTTCATAATCTAATCATTTCACCTATAAAAATGCCTTGCATTGTCTTACACAATTATTTTAGGAGACACCTTGTGTCTAATTATTAACACTTGTCTTTCTCCCTAACTCTAAAGAATAAATTAAAGAAGAAATAGAAATTAATTTTCCATTAATTATCCTTCAGTATATTTGATATTGCCTTACATTGTTTCCTTATGAAAAAATTAAAAATAGGACAGACTCTACACTGTATATTTCTTTATGCTGCAATCATCTAGAGCAAAGATTAGGTTTGATTAAAAACTTCTGTGCCTAAATTAAAATGATTCAATAATGTATTTTTAATAAATTTCCCTCTTCCATGTAAAAAAAAGCAAAATCTATCATTGTATGTTTTTGTGACAGCCTTTTGTCAATAAAGTAGAAAACACTGGTGTGAAGAGGTACATCCTCAATCCAGTTTTTCTATTATACTTCCCAGTTTCCAAACTGCTAGCTAAAATCTTTGAAGTTTTAGAAACTCTGCAATAATCCCCCAAAAAGGAATAGTGAGGTGCATATATTAGTTAATTCAATTGCTGACATTGACTTCAATTGTCAGGGTACTCTTCAGGGGTCAAACTATTTTTGTAAAGGTATCAGACTGTGAATGTTTTAGGCAATGTAGTCATACGGTCACTGTCATAGCCACTCACCTGTCCTTGCAGTGCACAAGCAGCCATGGACAAAAGGTAAACTGATAAGAGTTAAGTGTCACAACATAATTCTACCAAAATAGGTAGTGGACAGAATTTGGCCAGAAGGCCATAGCTTGCTCCTCTGAAAAATCATGTCTCAGCTGGCATTGTCTGCATAACTGAGTCCTTTTCATATCTATTTCACAGCTCACTTTATTTTAGCATTCTCTCCTACATCCTACAGAAAATTTCCCCCTTCCTAATCTTTATGTGCCCATCATAGTACAGGCCATTCCTCCTTTCGATCCTTGCAAATCATTACTCCTTCCAATGCCATATTCAACTACTATTCAATGTTCACTGATTTTGTCTCTCATTTGATTGTTGAAAATTGCTCTCAAATTGGTCTCTTTTTCTGTAACTTCCCACGCCTCCAATAGTCTACTTAGATATATTTTTTTTTCCTTTTTCACAGAAGAAGCTATAATCTAATCATGATTTTTTCAAACATCATCTGAATCTCTTAGTGACCTACAGAAATAAGGTTCTGACTCCTTACCAGGACATGACGCCATCAGACCTCACCAGTTATATGCATGATTAATTGTTGAATGCTCTGTATCCTGTAATCAGTCAGATCAGAATCTTTATATTGTTCTTGTGCTTTGATGGTGCTGATGACTCAATGGATTCCAAGCTCCTCTTGGTTACATATCAGTTTCCTTTAAGACCAGTTCAAAGGCTACCATCACCAGCAGTATCCCTGGTCTGAAGTTGCCTGTCCTGCATCTACTTTTGAGAGTTTTGTGTTTGATTTAAAGTACTTTTTTTTTTTTTTTTTGGGGTGCTAGGGATCGAACCCAGGGCCTTGTGCTTAACTAATATCATCTTGCAGTAGAGTTGTATATTAGCAAACTATCTGGGTAGAAGATGGAACCTGGCTCATTTTTGAACCAGATCACAACCACTGAGACCCAGACTAACAATACTATATAGAGGAGACAACATTTTCAATCACTTATCTTTATCCAGCCCTTTATATGTAGCTTCATAAAACTTCATATTTTGTATACTTTATAAGTATTAAATCATTGGAAACCATAGATGGACAAACTAAAGCAATTATATAACCTTTACTTTATAGCAGAAGATACCAGCATAGAGAGGTCACAAGCTAGTGAGTTGCTGAATTGGCACCCAAACGCAACACTGAGGCTCAATGAGGCTGAGCTCTTCATACATATTTACAAGCTTTGCATTTTATAGAATCTGGATTATAAAGGTTATAATCATTTTATATATATAAAATGATATATATATATGACTATATATATATATATATATATATATATATATATATGACTCAATGGGATCTCATTGATCAGAATTATTATGTATTTGACACTGAGTACCCTGCTTAAACATAAAAGCCCAAGGATATGATTAATGTGATATAATCTGATCAGTACTAGTTTATGACTTCTCAGGATCTAATTTTTTTTTCTTACCTGCCTTTATTTATATATATTTTTTAACTTTAATATTAAATTAAAATTTTTCATTTCCATCCAAGTCTCAGGTTTGAATATAAATGAAAATTTTTAAGTGAATTCCACTCATCTGTAGTCCTTCTCTCGTTCATCCATAAACCCACAATATGGTATTGCCCACTTTCTAGTAATGGTTGAAACTAGTAAGTATCCTTGAAACTGTCTATGTGCACAAGGAGTGTTTTACCATGCTTGTAAACAAAACACCTTGAGATTATTGGCAATGTTAACTTACCTGCATTTGTGCATCACACTGTTGCACAAATACCTCAAGAGCAAGTTCCAAAATACCCACTAGGAGTCAGTGCATGTACTTCATTGGGATGCCTTTTGATGGGGTACATCAGGTTCTGGATCTTTTTTCCAAAATTAATCTCTCGCTTTTGTTGCAAGTAGATCCTACTTCGTATCCCTTTCCCAACTATCATGGGCTTATTATGCCCCAGACTCTCTCCCTGGACACTTTCCATAGGAACAGAGAGAGGTTCTGGAATTAATAAGGGGTACCGGGGGGTGTTGACAAAGGTTAAGATTCCTGTGACTGCTGTAACAATGCACCACAAACTGGGTGGCCTAAAACAGCAGAAATTAATGTGTTCACAGTTCTGAAGGTCCTATGTCTAAAAAGCACCTCAGAAAGGAGGTGTGCTTTCCCTGAAGCCTTTCAGGGAAGATTCTTCTCTGAATTCTGTAATTTCATGTGGCCCCAGGCATTCATTGACTTGGCAGCAATACTCCATCTCTGCTTTCATCTTCTCACAGTGGTCATTTTTCTCCACGTGCATTTCTGTGTTACATAATGTTCTCCATATACATACACCAGTCCTACTGAATTAGGACCCACCCCAATTATCTGAACTTGATAATGTCTATGAAGAACATATTTTCCATTAAAGTCACAATCATAGGTTCTGGGAGTTAAAACTTCAATGTACCTTTTTGGGGGCATAAATCAGCATATAACAAGGGGTTGGGCCACTAATCCTTCTCTTTGGCTCTTAAAAATCATGAACAAGAAGAGGGTGGGGAGCAAACTCTCATCCAGGATTTTTTAAGTGAAGACCCTAGTTCTGAAAACCCCTTTTCCCTTCTTCCCTTCTCATCGTTTTCATAGCTCACCCTGCTCTCTGCCTGGCCTTTGCTATTACCAAGAAATCACCTTGGACTGCAAGAATAATTATGGAAACGCTTATCTCTGTTCTTCCTGATGGCCAGATGCTCCCCTATGTTCCTGGGATTAGGTTTAAAAACATGTTACGTACACAGAGAGGTAAGTTCCATAGGAAGACAGAGGATGCTTTTTTATAAACAAGGAAAACTAGGTTCCTACCCAAGTCCTCTATTCAAAGCTCAATAATTCTCACTCTGTTTGAGCTTTTGCTTCCTTATAATAGAAATGCAAATAAAATTATAGCATTATTATAGTGATACATATGCAGAGAAGCATACATACATATAGATACACACATACATATACCTTATATCTTATATGGATATACACACAAATACACATATACCCATAGCAATCTAATTTTTTAATTGCTTTATTATCTTTAATTTTTTAATTTTTATAGAATGCATTTTGATTCATCGTACACAAATGGGGTTACAAATTTTCAGTTCTCTAGTTGGTACACGATGTAGAGTCACACCATTCATATAATCATTTATGTACACAAGGTAATTATGTTTGTCTCGTAACTTTTAATTTGGAACTCTAAACTTTTTTAACTTTAATTTCTGAACAATTTTCACAAGTAAACATTATGCAAGATGCTCTGATTCTTTAGTGTCATGAAATCTATAATTCAAGTATAATATGTGCTGCAGAAACCAGACTATAAAAGAAACAGACCCTACGTTAAAACAATTCAGTTAGACTTTTTAAAGACAATCTCATTACTCCTTTGGTAAACATTCTATTTTTAATAGAATAATTGATAGCAGGTCCACTGCCATAGTTTGTGTCTGCTTCTAATATCATACCTGTAAAACTATGCTGTATTTTCCTAATCTTCCTCACTTAGTTTATTTGGTTGCAGGCAATTGCAATGCACTCTAGTTTGGGTTGAAAAATAAATTTACTGGAAGAAAGGGGTTAGCTCTCAGAATCAGAGGAATTATTGAACAACTTGATTGTGACACAAATAGAAATATCTCTGAATATCTTGGATCTGGAATGTCCCTTAAGGCTCATGCTTTGAAGGCTTGGCTCCAAATGAAGTAGTATTCAGAGGTGGAATTTGGGGAAGTGATTGGATCTGAGGGCTTTGACCTCATCAGTGGATTAATAATTTGATGGTGTTATAGGGAAGTGGTGGGAACACGTAGTTGAAGGAATGAGTATTTGGAGATGTGTCCTTAGGGACTATATATTGTCCCTGGCTCCTTCCCCCTGCCTTCTCTCCCTCCTTCCCAGCTGTTACAAGGTGAGCACCATTCCTCCATCACGCTGTTGTGCCATGATGTCTCTGCCTCAGAGCCAGCTGATCACAAACTGAAACCTCTGAAACTGTGAGCCAAATAAATTTTTCCTCCCCTAACTTGATTTTTTTCAGGTATTTTGTTACAGGGAAGAAAATATGACTAAAACATACTAGGGAATAAGAGTAGATATGAGAGAATAATGGGGGAACTTTAGAGGGAAATGAGAGGGAGGGGAATATGAAAAATGGTGGAATGAGACAGACATCATTACCCCATGTACATGTGTGAGTCCACAAATGGTATAAATCTGCATCATGTACAACCATAGAAACGAAACGATGTACCCCATTTGTGTACAATGAATCAAAAGCTAAATAAAATTAATAATTAAAAAAAAGTGTAGATATACATTTAAGACTTCATGATGAATGAATGACCTGATGCCAATTTGCATTTTCAAGTCATTTTGTTGAAAAAATATATTCTAAGAAGAGACCTTTTGATTGATTTAGGTTGGATGACCCCCTACCACCTCTTGTCTTAAGAATGAGAGGCCAATTTGGGCAGTTTCATAAGGATTGCATGCACTGGAGAAGTTCCCCAAGGATAATCTCAGTATTGCCACCAGATGACTGTAAATTAGTGTTAGTCAGGTAAAACTGACAGATGTTCTACTGTGTTCTCATTTTAAGAGCATAGATTATCTATTACAAATTTACTTTGACTTTGTCATTCATACAATTAATCAAATATATCTACTGAGGGAATGATGCCTTGCATTGTTCTAAAAAGGACTTGCAGACGGGTAATGAAAGGGTGCTAGGAAAAACTGCTGCACCTATGTCTCTCAAAGACTCTCCCATGGTAATTCCTTTATTTTGATTAGTATTCATTAGTGTACATTTGTCTAATGCACAGGACTTTTTGTAGCATGTCTACCGCTTATTAGATATTGATAAAAGATTAAGTTACTTTGATGTTTTAATCCTGATAGCAAATTGAGATCCTGAAACCTCAAATTAGGAAACAGACAGACAAAACTGGGGACAATTTGGAGGGGAGCCTGTATTTCTACTGCTGGGTACTGTGGGAGATACCTATTTTACATCAAGAAAAGGGAGGGGTGTAGGACTGAGCTTCTGAGCTTCACAAGGCACTTTGAGGGTTTTAGGCAGCTTTTTTATTGCTATGACCAAAAGACTTGACAAGAACAATGTAGAGAAAGAGGAGTTTATTTTGGCTCACTCTTTCAGAGTTCTCAGTTCACAGACAGCCAGCTTCATTGCTGGGGGCCTGAGGTGAGGCAGTATCTCATGAAGAATAGCATGGTAGAGGAGAACAGTTCAGGACATGGCTTCAGGAAGACCTGGGAGTACTCTGCTCACCAGGGACAAAATATAAACTCATAAAGAAAGCCCCCAGTGACCTACTTCCTCCACTCACTCCCTACCTGCCTACAGTTTCCCCTCAGTTAATTCACATTAGTGATTAATCCACTGATTAGGCTTTATCTCATAATCTAATCATTTCACCTCTGAAAAATCTTTTCATTGTCTCATACATGAATTTTTGGTGGGACACCTCATATATAAACCATTACACTGTGCAACCCACACCTCTGGAAGGAAGAAGAGTCTAAGGAAAAGAGAAAGAAAGGAATAAAGGTAGGATTTTAGGACAATTACAATAAACACTGCAGTTCCTGTCCCTCCATTCTGAGATCATAGATATTTGATTCAGAGGCAAAGTAGCTACTGAATGGGATACCAGTCAGTAGAAGTTACCTATTTTCATTTTTTGTCTACCCCCTTCATTTTATAGATAAGAAAACTGAGGTTCAAAAATTGATTCAACTGAGTACTAAGCAGTAATTGGACAGAGATTCTATCACAGGCAATCTGGATTCAGAATTTCCCTTTTAACCCTGTAGTAGATAGCCACTCTGTTTCAATCCTTATTTTTTACATGAGAGGTGGAATAAGCAGGTTATTCTTTATGAAGACACTGAAGCAATTAGCTGAGAAGTTATATATTTAGTCATTGTTCTATATCAATGGGAGGGAAACAGTGAGTGAAGAGCTCCTCAGTCTCCCTGAAATCAACCAGGCAGGCAGTCTGCTCACGCATGAGAAAGGCACTTAGCCATGGTTGTGGTCTAATTCTTACTGTGTGCCAAGCACTGTGTTGGGTGTTTTCATACATTCTATTGCATTCCTTTCTTATGAATGCTTTATCACATGGGTAACATTAAGTGCATTATAAACTGAGGCTTGGGAGTTTTGCCCAAGGTCAAGTAGTAGTCCTTGATGGGTCTGAGAATACAACCCATGTCACTTGATTCCCTGTCTCATACTTTTTGCATGAGTGTCAGCCCCTAGAGGTTTGATAATTGCAGGTTACCATGTGACTTTCTTGGATTCCAGCCTTCTAAAATGAGAACACACTGATTTCTGGATTTCTGAGAGATAGAATGCCTCCTATTGATTCTATCTCTCCACTGTTTCTTCTTGAAGTCTTACAGTTTCCCTTTCCATCAAGTTTACTTTACAAACAGGGTATAGGAAAGACTGGAGGGATGTTTATCTGTCAGGAAGATTTCTTTCTCCTGAAATGTTAGCCTTTTCACAGACCACCGCATACTTCTTTAAAATGTGTAGTAAACCTAAAAAAAACAGTCTTCTGAGACCAGAGTGATAGAAGAGGCACCTGCAAGCATTCTTCAATCAGACACATGTTCCGGGACACAGTTCCAGACTCTCTGGCTAGCTCAGGAGAGGACCAGGTCTTATCGAGTTTTACCTGAGGACCAGGTCTTACCGAGTTTTACCTGATCCGTGGAGACTAGACTGATCAAATGCCAATGAGTCAAGGTAGGATAAGCAAATAACTAACATCTAGCTTATCTTAACCACAAGTTTGAGTCACCACTATGAGCAGAGGCTAACAATTCTATTTAGATATATTCTTTGTTTGTAATAATTCTTAAGCACCTTAGTCATTTCTTGCTACTGTTTCCTATTTACTTACATTCATTGTTTTTATTAAGACTGTAGATACAATGATTATGGAAGATATGTTCATGCATCCTTCTCTATGTTCTTTTTCATACTTTACACAATTACTGTAAATTTAGTAAGAACTCAGCAAATACTTTTGCACTAAAAGAATGACTTAGCAAATAGTTAGCTAGTCTAGGGTTGTTATTAGAAAGAATCCTGAAAATTCTGGGATAGTCTCTCAAGGCCTGACTTTGTCTATTTCTTGACAAACTTCCAAGTGATCAGAAATAGAAACAAACTACACTAACATATTCAGGCTTTATTTTCTCCCTTTGCACCTTGAAGCATGTAGCCAGAAGCAAAGGAATGTGGAATAGTCTTTTAAAATTGTTTTAGGCTCCATTTCTGTCCAAGGAAAATGGAGGGAACATTGAACTTAACCTAAATTGTCTATATTGCCTGGCTTTGGAAACTTGGTTATTGGAATATTAGCCATACACATTTCTGGTTTCATAGACTCTTATGAGAACAATTTTATTTTTCTAAATAATATCCAATTATTTGCCACCACTAACATATACTCATTTGGTTAATCACTTGTGCCTGAATGTGTTGCCCTACATAGATGTTCATTCGTTCATTCATTCACTCATTCATTCATTCAAAGGTTTATGTAGGAACAATAGTAATTTAGAAACCATTCATGGTAACAGAGCCACAACAATAAATAGGAAAGTTTTGCCCCTCAGAAATAGAATTTAACCAGATTCATATATTGATTTAACATATTTTGAATCTAGGACAAGTCATGAGCATACTCCTAGTTCAGGAGGAGAAAACAACAGAAGAGGTATATACCTTGGAAGAAGAGAGTAGAAAAATGCTAGTCCCAGAGCAAGCAGAGGAATATGGAGTCCTGAGAATTGCTGAAGGAGACTTGAAGAAGACCTAAGATGCTTCTTCTAACAGTAAGGCAGAAAATGAACAGAAAGTAAGATTAAAGAGGTTTGGAGGAAGTGAATGCATATATAGAAGTGACTTGAGAAAATATCCTTTTATAGTTCCAATGTTCCTTAATAATCACTCTAGTTAATGATTTTGTTTTCTTGGAACACAAATAATTAACCAATTATAACTTATAAGTAAAAATTGTGTATTCCTTTTTCAGAGAACCAGATTTTCCATTTGGCAATTCAAGTATCTTCAGCATTACTCTTAGAACTCAATGGGAAATTGTAAAAAAGCAGTGATACTGCCTGTCTCTGAAAACAATGCCTGGCTATGAGCAAAATCTTCTGTTGCCTTTAGAGAAAGCTGATGTGGTTGGTCATTAAGAACAAAGAAAACATATCATAAGCAGAGAGATGAAAACAGTGTGATAATCAGTGAGTTTATTATCTCTTGGAAAGAAGTAAAAAAGTATAATGAAAAACGTTCTGAAAAATTTTCATTATACCTGGAGTCTTGTAATTTCTGGACACTTGCTTATCTTTAGGAAACTAAGACAGGCCTAGCCCAACACAGGAAGCATACCTCTGTCTTTTTGAAGAACAGAAAGCGCTCTGATGTCCTAGCCTGGAAATATCAAATTGAGTTTCATTATTGTTCTGTATCATTTCTAGCACAGAACTCTTTTTATTTATTTCCCTTTTGTTGTTGTTGTTGTTGTTGTTGTTGTTTTTAGATTACAACAACAAAAAAGAAAAATGATTGCAATTATGTGCTTTTATGGATTGAATTGTCTACCCAAAATTCATATTCTGAAATCCTGACCCCCCAGTATCTCAGAATCATATTTGGAAAGGTTACTGAGGTAAAATAAGGCTATTGGAATGGGTCCTAATCCAACCTGACTGATGTCCTTGTAGAAGGAAAGAGAAATGGGAGACATAGAAAGAAGAAAGGCCAAGTCAATACACAGAGAGAAGGTATCTATCTGCAAAACAAAAACAGAGGCTGCAAAAGAAGCCAGACCTACCAATGCCTTGATCTTGGACTTCTAGTTTCTAGAACATTTAGGAAATAAATTTCTGCTGTTTAACACCAATGGATGATCTTACCTCTGACTATTTGGATTATTTGGCTGGGATTGGTGATGATATCCTTCTTTTGGCCAGGTTCAAATTAGTAACCTGCTTGTCACAACATGTAAAGCATACTGTGAAGATAGAGAAATCAAGCAAAAATGGGACTGCTCTATTCCCTACTCATAATAATATCATGTGATCTTCTAGTTCCAGTGGTATTTTATGATGGTAGCTCTATGAATCAAATATATGCAGGCTTCAAAAGTCTAGTACTTTCATCTGTTTCAAATTTTAGCAAGAAAGGAGAAGTAGAATATTTTAGGAGACCTTGGGCATTTTCCTGTCATAATCCATCTTGCATCTGGGAAGAGATTAGCTTAACAAATTATTATCCCTAAGCTATGATATCACAGGGCCTGTCTATTTTTTCTACAGATAATTTACATAAGTTATTTAGATAAAAGGAAATGGAGGCACCTGGATCTTTCTTTGGATTATTATTCTTGCTAATCTACAATAATTTTATTTGAAAACTAAAAATGGTAGTCTTCCTGGCCCTAAATGAGAAACTAAAAGTGGTTCTTATTTGTCTTTACCATCAGCCATCCAAAACATAAAGAGGAAGTCAGACAACATCCCACCACTTCTGGGAAAAGGACTTTTCCCTTTTTTATCTGTCCCTCCTAACCTAGGAATCTTATCAGCTCAGGTACTTCAAACAAAAAGACAAAACCTGTCTGGCAAAAATCTGAGCAAATAGCCTGGAACTAGAAGATCACATGATATTATTATGAGTAGGGAACAGAGCAGTCCCATTTTTGCTTGATTTCTCTATCTTCACAGTATGCTTTACATGTTGTAGCAAGCAGGTTACTAATTTGAACTTCGCCAAAAGAAGGACATCATCACCAATCCCAGTCAAATAATCCAAATAGTCAGAGGTGTGATCATCCATTGGTGTTGAAGGGGGATGGAATAGCATATGTTGCAGAAGAAGAAACAATGAGATTGCTACTAAAAGAAAAAAAAAGTGGATTTCTTTGTGCCATCTCCCTTACCCACCACCTTTCTCCAAGCAATCTCAAAGACCTGCCCTCGCTTTTTCCTTCATAACTTTCTAGGTCCTCCTATTTCCTGATGCCACTACCTAGTTCAGACCATTTTCTCTGTAGTTCGAATGCAGTGGTGTGGTGGATAAGAACACAAATTTTGGGAAACAATATAAATATTCCTAAAAAATTTAAAAATAGAATGAACACATGTCCCAGTAATCTCAATTAGGTGTCATCCAAAGGCAATAAAATCAATATTTTAAAGAGATGTACATTCTCATGTTCATGGTAGCACTTTTCACAATAACCAAGAACTGGAAACAACCTAAATGTTTATCAACTGACAAACAGATAAACTGTGATACATATGTGCAATGGTATACTATTCAACCTTAAAAAAAATGAAACCCTGTCATTCCTGTCGTTTGTGAAAACATGGATAAATCTAAGGATCATTATGTTAAGAGAAATAGATCAAGCACAGACAAACAAGCACTGCATAATATCAATCATATGTGGACTCCACAAGAAAGGATCTCAGAGAAGTTGAAAGTAGAATGGAGGTTACCAGAGCTTAGGGAGAGGAAAAGGGAGAGAGACTGATCAACAGGTACAAGTTGTAATCAGGAGTAAAAAGCAACACCCACAGCAAGTTGGAAAGTCTCCTTCTCAAAATAAAAATAAAAAGAACTGGGAATGTATCTTAGTGGTAAAATTCCCCTGGGTTCAATCTCCATTCAAAAAAGAAGAAAGCAATAATTATCTGTTCAATTAGAATAATACAGGTTTAACCTACCTTATGGCATTGCTACAAAAACTTTAATTGATATAATATATGGGCATTGAGAAGGAGTAAGATTTTCATCAAGACTTCTAAAATCAGGTGGTTTACCCTCTTCTCAAAGTGAATGCTGAAGCAACATAAAAGGACAAATATTCATTACAAATAACTATGGGACAAATAGATACAACCCACCAGACTCCCTGTGCTGGCTCCTGTACCTTGCCTAGGCTGCACTGATATGTTGCAATGACCACCCCAAGTAATAGTATGGATCCAGGAATCCATGTCTACTTGATCTAAACTCATCACTTAGAACTACCCATGAGAACCCTGCTTGAGTGTCATCTGGACTTTATAAAGGCTTTGGCCCACAGGTTCATTCTCATTCTCTCTCTCTCTCTCTCTTTCTCTCTCCCTACCTACTAGTTTATCTCAATGTCCCCATGATCATCATCTCTTTGTCACTCTGGTACCTTCTTCTCTTGTGAATCAGTAAGTAATACACTGCTTCTATTATTTCATGTGTTTTGTTGGACTGTCTCCTCTATGTCTCATCTGACAGATATACCTAGACATATTTTTCTACTGTTGAAGTGCTTCCTGGAAAGTAGCCATTTTGGTAGAAATAAACTGGACACAGATGAGGCAGGCCCCCAAACAGGTATATCTATCTGATAGTATAAGCAAGTTTCTTATGATTGGGACACCCAGGCGTGGTTGGACACTTAGGCATTAGGTTTTACAGCAGAAAGAAATGTCCTAGGAAAGGTACATGGTCAACACCCACAGTCACCTCAACTGGAGTCCCATAAGAGCAGGGCTAGAATTTATAGCTGTTCTCCTAAGAGACACTTTAAGACCAAATTAAAAGAATAATATGACACTGTTATTAGGAGGAGTGGCAGTATTGTGATATTAATTAGTAACATAAAGGCAAAATATTTCCCAAGACCAAGTTTTCTTAAGATTTGATTATACTCAAATGAATACTAAAGATGCTAGTGTACCTCAAATTAGAAAAGATCAACTGAAAGGGAAGGCTAAACACAGAACCTGTACAAATCAACCAAAAAAGTAGAATACATATTGTTCCAGAGTAATAATTCTATGACTCATGAACCAAAACATTAGGTTTGTTTAACACGTCTTCCTCCACAATAAAGATGCATTAAAATATTAAGATTCCCCAGGTAATTTCTCATGATGTGATATTATATTCATGAAGCACATTTCCAAATATAATTTGACTCTGCATTTAGATTTGCCAAGAAGGTTATGTGTGGATCAGCTAACAGACTCTGACTGGCTATTTATTTCAGTTATTCACAGCATATTTAGAAAAAATAAAAACAAAAATTAGGTAATACTAATATGAGTCTCTTATGTGTTGTTGTTTTGTGAATGTAAAAAAGTAGGATATATTCAAGTGAGAAGAAAAGAAATAGAGCTCCTACAGAGTAAGAGGGGACCCAATAAGTGCTGACACTTAAGTGCATTAGTCTAGGGGCTTATATAGCTACTGGGTAGGGGCACTGATCAATATCTATGCTAATAGGTATTGGAAAAGTACCAAGGCTATTGGTCAGTAAGTACAGCAATCAAGTCTCAGAAAATTCTAAGGCGATTGGTTCAACCCAAATATTCTGATTGCTTAGACCTTGAGTCTACAGTCTTCTCCCGCTTCTCTGAACAAAGGAATTGACTGGAATGTTTGAGATGCTTCTACAGGTGAATCTCATAGAGTGGCCTTTACATTTGGAGAAGTCCTCATAGGTCCCATTTCCTTAACTGACTACCTGTTTAGCTATCTATCCACCCTATCTTACTCATTTCTACCCCTATCAAGAAGTGCCCCTAACTGCCCATAGTGATAGGTTCAATGACAGTTCTGGCTTTTTCAAGCTGCAAGGGGCATTGAAAGTGGAATAGCAGGAGGGTCCTTCTATAGAGATCAAGCCAAGGGCCCCTGGTAGGTGGGGATTTTATTTTGGATTCCATCTGTACAGCCATTTATAATTTGGGAATCTTACACATTAGGGCAGTCCAGAGGCCCATGATTACAGTAATCATGCCGAGACAAGAAATGAGAGTTCAAAATGTCAGTTTTTGCAAACAATCAGCACAAAAACCTTCAGAATCATTAATTAGTCTCTGAAAACCACGAAGACAGTAACTCATTTAGGGTGGCATCCCACATGCCATTGATTTGTGAGTAGAGGACCTTGTAAGGCTTTAGAAACATTAGCAATTAGTCATAACCACAACACTTAGTTTGGTAATGGCATAGGTGTCCTCTTGAGCTCAAGTTAAAACATCTAAAGCCATCTGATTTCTGTAAAACAGGTTTTTATTTGAATTATCTGTTTGGTAGAAGGATCTCCTTTAACTGTGTCATGTTGGGCTTTCTTAGAAAAATTAAGGCTTTTACGTGTTAAGTTCCCAAGAGTGCCTCCTGAAAAATCTCTGCTGACTCTCTAACAGTAAGTAGAATCAAGTCGATTTTTGACCGACTTGTTCTTAAACACCTGGCAGGAGAGTATAGCCAAAGCCAAGCCATCCATGGACTTTTAGAAGGAAACAAAATTTTTGTTTGATGTAACTTGAGACATGCCTTTGTGTGGGGCCTAACAAAACTAAAGATGGGAGACTATAAAAAAAGGGTTCTTATGCAGAAGTGCCTGAAAACCATCACAAAAGCTCTGTCAGAGTCACAAGTTTTTTTAAATCAATTCAAGACCTACAAATCTGCCTACCTCCTATACAGGTAAACTCAGTTTGGTTTTTACTGGTATGATTATTTAGGCCTAATATCTATCACTCGTGTGTATTTAGTTAAAAAAAAAAAAAAATCTCTGAGGGACTGTGTATTTAGTTAAAAAAAAAATATCTGAGAGACTGATCAATTCTGGGTGTCATGCCATAATAAACACTGTGAACCTGCCAAATTAAGGCAAGACCTTGGACATTTGTGATTACAACAATGATCTCCTCCTCCTTGAGCTCCTCTGAGAGTAGCCAACCACTCCATTTGAGGTGGTTGGTCTGTGGCCTTCCTCTCTGTGGTCGTATTGTTTTTATTTAATGGACATAATGATCCCATTATCCACCATTCACTGTATAACCACATAATTAATTAATAAAACAAGAATGAATTTTTCTGGATTAGGCTTTAGTCAATGCCCATTAAAATGGCAAAATTACTTCTTTCAAGATTCTTTATGCTTTTGAAATGTATGCAATTTTTCACCCCCAGCATTTTTTGTGTGTACTTAGACAGTTGGAATTATATTTTATTATGCATTTATTCTGAGAACAATTAAAAATTATTTTCAAGGTTTTTTTTCTTTTCTAAAGAATAACTTGTAGACATTTCATATAAAGAAAATAAGCTACTTTAAAATAAATATATCTTTCTGAAGATTTCTGTGCGATTGTCAAATAGGCAAAAATTCAAATGGTGTGGGTAAAAGAAAACCTATTTTATTTCTCCATTTCTTACTAATTGCTCTGGTCCATTTGAAGCACTGCTTTCTGACAGATCAATTTTTTTGTTGTTGTTGTTCACACTTGCTATTCAAAGTGCTGGAGGCTACAGTTAAAACCACATAATTGATAAGCCCTACAGCAAGATACTATTTGAGGACCTGTCCCACCTTTTGAAACACGAATCCCAGTAGTAGTCTAAACATCTGCACCTGTAGCTCTCAGACTTAAGCCAGAACGAGAATCAAGTGGAAAATTCAGAAAATTCACCTCTCTGGGCTCCAGTTCTGAACTCCTTATTAAGTCTAAGGTAGGACTGGAAAACTAACATTTCTTTCTTTCTTTTTTAAATTCTTAAATGAAAATAACATAAATATTATAAATATTAATAGAATAACACGATACTTCAAAAACTAACATTGCTTATAAATCCCCAGATAATTATGATGCTTCAGGGTTGGGGACCAAACTTTGGATTTTCACTTTTCATTTCCAGTGGGGAAAAAATTTAGTCAAAAGCCATACACTGCCAAAAACTTTACTTTTATTTCTAGTAAGCTTTATTCATTGCATAATTATTGGTAAAATCTACCCAAGGGAATGGTTCCAGGATCCCTCGTGCATAAGAAAAGCTATATGATGAAATCCCTCAAGTAAAATGGCATAGTACTTGGATAAAATTTGTGCACATCCTTCCATACATTCTAAAGTATCTCTAGATGACTTATAATACCTAATACAACATAAATGCCATGTATTTTTATATTGTATTATTTATGGGAAAATGACAAGAAAAAGTCTATACCTTCAGTATAGTTTTTTTTTTTGTTTGTTTGTTTGTTTTCCAACTACTTTTGATTAGCAGTTGGTTGAATCCATGGTTTTAGAACCCTTGGATACAGATAATCAACTGTTTATAAATACCCAAAGATTCTCAGAGGTTTCAGAGGTATATTTTACCAACAGTCACTTCATTTTTATCTATAAATGTCTAACTGCTGCTTATAGCCTACAAAATGGCTTGTTTTTGCAAGTTTCTTTGGTGCCTTCATGGGACACTATTCAGTAAGCAGTGCTGCCACCTTCTGGCTTTCAATTGAAAACATGTACTTAAAGTTGTGCTTTTGGTGGAATTCATCATGTACCCAGCAAGTATTTATTTTAACATTCTTTTCCTCATGAATTATTTTTCTCCCTTGGATCTCTTTCAAATGCCACTTGTTGCTTCTTATTAGCACATTTCTATACAAAGTTCTTGGGCTGTAATCATAGCCCTCTGCATTTTATAAATTCTGTCCCAGTGAAACCACCTTCCCTTTCTGGGTCTAGAGTCATGTGCCGAAGAAAAATACTACAGATTATACAGTTTTGTGAGTGGGATGGTTTTCAAAAAGACAAGTTCAGAAGAGACTTTCAAAGCCTAGTTCACAGTCTTATTAAATGTGTTTAAAAATTCATGTTTTTGCTATTCCTTGCTATTTACCAGAAGTTTTGTTTCAAAACCCCTTCCACATCTGTTATTTTATAAAACCCAACAGCACTTAGTGAAATAATGCATGTGCACTTTCCTTAAGACAAAATAATAGACTAGCTGAGGTTGTTGGAAGTAGAGAGAATGTGGTGGGATCAACTCCCTTGATTTTACCCCATGGAGAAAGGTGGATAACTGATTCTGAATCTTACCTATATAATTGAAAGAGCTAAGACCCTTTTAAAGCCCAACCCAGTTCTGTAGACAGACTTGGTGTTCAGGAGTCTAAAGACCATCTCTGAATCATTTCTGAGACTGAAAGAACAGGGCATTCATTGTGATTGACTCAACCTGGTTCATGTACCTATTCCTGTAACCAAAGGTCATGGTTTCCAAACTAATGAGAATGGGGATAATTATGTCTTTAAAACTAAATGCGTCTCAAAATAGTCACTCTCTTGGGATCACATAACAAGAAAAAGGCATAGTTGAGGTTCAGAATAGTGTTTGATACCAAACTGCAAGAACTTTCAGTAATTTTTTTCACTGCCCCTGTTTAGGTGTACAGGTGCAGCAGGAATACCTGACCTTGAGTAGAAAACGCAGACTTTCTGCATCTTCTCCTGACTTATCCCATGATTCTTCTCCATGCCTGCTTCCGCCTCATCACTCTTGCCCCTTAGTATCCTGTTAACTAGGAAGTCTTTGAAGAACTTTTCTATGCTAAGTCTGTTCCACGGTATTCTCAGACTTTGAAGAAGAGAATGGAGAAAAGGAGGAGAACAAAGATGAATGACTAATGTCACTAAAGTTTAGTAACTAACTAAAGTTGCCACTTCTTTATTAGCACGAATGTGTTCTTTGATCATGGAAAAATTAAGCTCTGTGGCTCAACTTCACCATTTGAAATTGGACATTAGTCCTTCCTCCTATGATTAGTGTGAAAATTAAATGAGGGTTTTTAAGTAAAGTGCTGACCAAAGTGACAGAGAGATAATAGACACTCAATAAATAAATAGTGACTCTCACTGTGATCTTATTTATTATTAGCATTATCACCTCTAAAACGCTGTTGAGAGGCTGGCAGATCCTATCCACATACCTTCTTAGAACTCTCTCCATTCCATATATATTTGAGTTCTTTACTATACAAACTCTGAATTGTTTGAACCACACAAGCTGGTTGAACTTGTGCAGCCTTAAGAAAAGAATATTCCAGTTTTCCTAAGACTGGATATTTGAACAAAATCATTCATTAAGGAAAAGTACCTTTTAAAAAAATGCCCTGATTCCATTTGCAAAGTCAATGGTGGTCAGTGGTTTTGGCACCACATTGGCAAAGGAATAAGGTCTGCCACTTAACTTATCCCAGGGCTACTTTTATTTTTATCCCTTAAAGCAACCTGCTGGATCATACATGACATCCAATCCTGCCTTATTAACTAGAAACTAAATGAGCATTCGAGAAATTTAATTGAAAGTGATACTCTGAATGTTAATAAGCCCCTGTTCAGGAGGGAGATTGATGTTCCCAGCTGCAAACCCAGCCTGGAGGAAGTCTCTGAAGACCCTGTCACAAGAGGCAGGTGAAGCTTCTTTTTGCTACTGCTGCTGCTGCTACTGCTGCCTTCCTTGCAGACTCACTTCTAGATCTCCCATCCATTCACACACTCCCTGAATTCCTGCTTCATCTCCACTGGAAAGACCCTTGCCTTCTGGCTTCATAACCAATCAAGCACACGGCCAATAGCACACTGTTGCTATAACATAAAGACAAAAACTGAGTGAGATTTGATAAACATTAAAAGGATAATGCTGGGAAAATGGTGGTGCAAATATTTAAATGTTTTCCTTTCCCATGCAGAAAACCTTTAAAGAAGTGCATGCCCTCTGCTTTGAGAAATAATGTTTCTAAAACATACATGAAGACAAACTGTGCATTCTTTGAATGATATTTGTATATATTAAAAGGAGTGCTTCTATTCCCAGAACACACAATTGGAGATCCTAATCATATTCTGATATTTGTGCAAAAGTTTTCATGGGAAAATTCTAGAAATAGAAGCATATTTTGAAATTTTCTTTTTCCTTCACAATTTAAACCATGGGTGACCTGCTTAAACCTACAGGTATTCAGAGAAGGTCACAATATTGCTATTGACCTCTCTAGAGATTTTCATTATTGTTCCTGATATGTGTATGTTTCAGGATATTCATTTTCTATTTTTCCATAATTGAAATCACAAATCACTTAAAGAAGTAAAACATTCCAATAGTTGCAGAAACAAATATTTCAGTACAAAAATGGAGATAATGATGAAATTGATCTACTGCTTAGGGTACACTTAGCTTAAAATGTTCATTTACCATTGGTTCTTTGGAACCCTGAATTTTTCCTACAAAAGTGGGGCTAAACATGTCATTTCATAACAGATATAAGTGTCAACTGTTTGGAAAGTTGAGACTGTACGTAAAACAAAAATTCTTCCCCATTCCCACTTGCCCTGGGGATTGAAGGTCAATTTTTGATCATGGGCCCATTTGAATAATTTGGCCCATTAAGTTAGCTTTTCCCAAATGCATTACAGAAGCACTTTTGGTGAAATTACTTCAGCTCAATTATTCTTACACACTAAAACTCTTAGCAGGTTTTTTAAAAAAACACTCTTTTTTGTTCTGGTTTAGGAGAGGCAGAAAAGTGTAATACAGTATATGCAAGCACATATTGAAGATAAAAATTTGCATTGAATCAAATCTCTTTTTTAAAACTTATTAGTCAGGTAAACAAATCTGATAGTAGTTTCTCCTTCAGTAAAAGAAGGATAATAATACTTATTTTAGAAAGATATTTTAAGGGACTAATTTAAATATATTCATAAAAAGTCTTAGTGTAGTTTATATGGAACATGATATGTGTTTTTTGAGCATTAAATATTAGCCATGTTCATCATCTTATTATCAAATGCTCTGCATATCATAGGACAAAGCTCAGACTTTCTCCTCTAGGAGATGTGGTGCAAATGAAGAAGCAGACACATCATTGCATGTGATCTTTGAAGCCTGGAAACCCTGGGGAAGATAGGCTTAAGGGGACAAGGCCAGAGTTGGGAAGATCACGGTGGAGACTATTCTTATTTGGACAGCAACAAGCTTGATTCAGGGTAGAAGTCATAGGGAATGGAAAAGGAGAGGGAAACAGATTCAAGATGTATTACACAATCAAAATTCAAAGGTGTCCATAAAATTCTAAGTGTGGACGTTGAGATGGGTGGGGGAGTAAAAGATGACTTAACTTTGTAGCACAGATGACCTGGTAGATAGCACATCTGTTGACACATGTAAAAACTACACCTTGTTTTCTCATTTCCTATGAGTAAGAGCCCATGCTAATGCCCTGTTTAACTGCTCTCATTGGGTTTATCATTTTATATGAGTACGCAGAGGGGAGATTCATCTATGGGCTCAAGTCTGCAGCTTCCAATGTTCAAATTCCTACCATTATTGTTGTGTTGACTTTAGTCACTAGAAATTTATTTATTTAACATGACATATCAAGTCATTAATGCTTATTGTAAATTAGTTTGCAAATTTTCTTCCCGAGACTTTGTAATTCTTTGCTGGAAAGGATGGGTAATAGAACAAAAGAAAGGACAAAGAAAAAATAAACTATTAGAAAGTGGAGGGATAGGAGAGCAAGATTACGTCCTACTTCTCAACTGGGTTCAATTAATGCCAGTCATTACTTCACAGCCTTCAATGAGGACTGCTATCAAATAGGAATATAATGTGCTTCAATCTTCTCGGACATACTTCCTATGAGTGAATGGACTTTTTTCTTACTGGGATAACATTCTTTTCCACATCCACTTCTCAGATTCCCTCTTCCTAAAATTCAACTTGGAAAAATCTATAAAAAGCATCATGGCAGTGTAAGAAATGTAAACTATCATTCTTGATAAATATAGTTTAAAAACATAATTAATTACAATTACAATTTATTTATTTATAGGAATAATTCTAAATGTATGTATAAGAAGATTATGAATTATCTTTTTAGATTTTTCTCTCCAAGTACAGGGTCTTATGATTACCTCACTCCTACAATTCTATCTAGACCTTCCTCCTTTATTAGTACAATCTACCATCTTTCCTTACCTCCTTCATGTAAGATAATTAAGAGAATTGGTATAAGTTCTAAAGCCAAGCACTTTTCTGGGTATTTAACATAAGATGTCTCATTTTATTTCCTCAACTACACTATGAAGTAATTGTTCCACTTTATAAAGAAGAGAACTAGATTTAGAATAGTTAAATGACTTGCACAAAAGTCACCCAGATAGGAAGTGACATATTGAGAATGGGGAACTTTATCTCGCTTGAATGAAAACCACTGAATTTTCTGAAAATCACTGGATTTTCTCACCATCCCATTATTGTTTTTTAAGTTGGGATTTCCAAGGAATATTTTGACTTTAGTTTGTCTCTAGGATCATTGTGTGACACTAAATGTGAAGAAGTTAGCAGATCCTTCTCTATCAGGCCATATGTGTGCAATAGTACAGGAGCATGCATGCTCTGCAAGTCATGGTTGTGACTCCTAGTGAGGCATTTTTGGGGCAGGGCTGATCTGTAGAATCAGAGAGTTCAGAAGTAGGATTCACAAATGGGCAATGAAGAATAACAAGTCCAGAAGAGCAATAGCAGAGCTAACAGACACACTTAGTTACGTTCTCTACACTTTCACGATTGTGCTTTCAAATACCAGAGAAACAAAAGGAAAAATCTATTCCAATATTCCTAGTGAAAAGGATAAAAAAATTGCACATAGCCAAATTAAAAATTAAACTTGATGCCATTCCAAATGCTTAATTCAAACTAGCAAGATCGCTTCTGAAAGCTGTCAGTTTTGACAGCAACATCTTTTGTTTATAAGAATGCATTGGTAAGGACCTTGTTATTTTTCAAAGCATTCTCTCTGTAAATCTGCAAGATAAGTAGGGCAGGCATTAGAAAGAATTATAGAATGAATGCATACCCCAGAAATGTCATTGGAGGCAATCATGTCCAATTTCCTCATTTGTATGCATGAGGAAAGTGAAGTAAAAGGAAAAGCTTGTGAATTAATGTAGTCAGGATGGAATAGGCTCTGCTGTGTAACATATATGTCCTAACATCACAGTGGCTTATCCCTTTAACATGTTCCTTTTCCTTGCTCATGCAAACTCTGCCATCATTTGGAAAGCTTTCCAGGGCAGATCTTATCTTTTACATTACTTTATATAGCTTTGCAATTTCCAAAGTGTGGTTTCAACATTTCAACTGTGATTTTCAGAATCATCATGATAGGATGAAGAATGCAGATGGATGACTACAGCTCACCATGACTGCTAAGAAATGGCATGTGTTAATTATGCTCAGTTTATTGACCAGAACTAGTAACATGGTTCTGAGCAAGGGTCTGAGTAATGTAGTACTTTATGGGTCTAGAAGGTAGAGGAGAACCAGATAGAAGTGAGAAGCAGTAAAAGTAATATCTGCTACAGTAGTTCTAAAATACAGACTTCCTGGTGTTTAGGTTACTGTTCTCTCCATTAGGACATGGCCTCTGGGTTACTGCTCATAATAAATGCTGTAAATTAGGAAAGACCAACATTTCACAAAGCTTGAAAGCTTACTTAGTCTTAAGGTTTTTGAAAATTAATTTTAGGAAAACAACTTGTTTTCTGGAATCTCATTCCTTTTAATTATAACTGACTTCTTTCTCTAGGAGATGTCATCTTTTGTTTTCCTTTTAACTTTTACAACATATTATTGGTATTGGTACTATTACACTCTGTTTTTTCTTAAATACCTTTATTTTATTTATCCACTTTTATGTGGTGTTGAGGATCCAACCTAGTGCCTCACATGTGCTAGGCAAGTGTTAAACCACTGAGCCTCAATTACAGCCTCCACACTGTGTTTTAATAGGAGCATTTTAGATGCAAAGATTAATAAATTATTCTATGTTAAAATAGAAAAGTTATATGAGAGAGATCCAGAGCCCAAGGAAACTTAAAGAGGAAAATTCATTCAGAAATTAATCTTCAAGAAACTGGGATTTGGCCTCATTCCCAATTTGCAACTGCTTCTTGAAAGGATGCCCTGCCTCTTCTGAGCAACTTTCTGCCTGTCAGAAGCTCTCTGTTTAGGTCTCAATCTCTTTGTATCCATATGACTGTCCCCTACTAACTGACACTCGTCAAATTTCTCTGCTTTCCATTTAAGAAACCCTCAAATGTCTACTGTGGAAAGCTTATTCACCAGTCTTCTTTCCATCTCAACAAGTCTCAATTATGCCCATTCCTTCATTCTGAATGGCTTTGTCTCTTACTATACTTGTTGCAGATTTCAAAATACCTATTCCATAGCTCATTCTTGTGAACCAGACCATATAAGCCCCACGTCCTAGACCCGCTCTCCTTGGAACAGGCACCCATTTAAATAGATAATTCATGAAAGTAAAATATTTTGCAAAACTGAATTTGGTTTGTAATGGTACATTTAGACAACCTTCCTGATTGAATTAGCTAAACATTGGAACATTAAAGAGTGACTAAAGGAAAAGAATACAGCCATAGATCTCAGATTGGAATTGGAATTTGGTCTTTTGGGTTATATAAATCAGTTTGGATATCCTCCTGTAGGAATTCTACTTAGTTTTAGTACTGGAATTAATTTTATACCCTTCATTTTGGAATTTGTGAATGTTCATCACTAGTGATACCAATGATTAAATTTTGTCACAGAATCCCTAGTGACACTACACATAACACTTAGCCTTTTTGCAACTCAGTTTCCACAACGGTAAAATAAGAGGAGTTGAATTAAATTACCTGCTAGGGTCTTTATGGTTATAAAATTCTATGACTAGCTCACCTTATAAATTTAGCATTCAAGTGTCTACATCTACAGATTATAACCCAAGGCAAGACTATTTTGCTCAATATTCATTTTACATAACATTCAAAAATCCTCAAATAGATTTTGCTAAACTGTAACACTGTCTGGTAGAAATTTCTGGGATGGAAATAGTCTATATCTATACAATAGCCTCTAGCCACATGAAGGTTAACCACTTAAAATAGAGCTAGTACAATCAAGAACCTGAATTTTCACTTCCATTTAATTTAGCCACATATGATGAGTAGCCACTATAAAGCAGGTCTATAGCTATATATTATGTAAATGGCAAAGAGCAATCAAGAGGTAATGATACTATTTAGCATCAAGAATTAATATTTGAAAATCTCTAATCTTCATTTTCATGTGGAACTATGAATTCCCCCTTTTCTGATTTTAGGTAACAGTCTCTTCTGGGACAATGCCAGATTTTCCAGAAGTAAGGAAAGACAGACATAGGTCAAGTTCTAGACCTATGTGTCAGAAGGATAACCCCTAAATAAATATCAAAACTATACTGGAGAAACAAATAGCAATGGTTCCTTATACTATGTCTCATCAGAACTTTGAGATAGTTACATAAGATTTTCTGCAAAAGACAAGAACAGGGCAAGTGAGTAAATACCAAAACTCTTCAGCAGCTTACCAGATGCAAAATTTGGAGGCATAATTTCTAGTTCCACCTTTATCATCAATGACTATGTTCTCTAACTTTAAATTATTATTAAATATAAAATTCACCATTCATTTAACAGGAGAAGGGAAATGGCGATGAAGAGAAGTTCTGTTTCTTCAGCATGTTATGACATTCATTGCATGAATAAAAGCAACAGCACGTGCAATGAATCCTAGGGATTGAACCTAGGGCCTTGTGCACTCAAGGCAAGCACTTTACCAACTAAGCTATATCCCCAGTCCCTGAAGATTCTTGCCTAAAATAACTTCCTGTATTTATTCAGATATGAGAAGTGCACAGATTGAAGAAAACTCTGTTACATTAACTATGTTGATGACATATTAACAACATTCGTGTTAGTAACATTAGTAGCAACATTCATGTCTAAAACTTCTCCATGGGCACAAGTTGCTGTATTAATCTGGAAACTGGATCTTCACTCTTTCAAAGGAGTGGTATAACTGAATCATTCCAGGGTTTTGTCTCTGTTTTCTATTTTGGATAAACTTGTACTTTCATTTACTTTGATTCAACTAACATTTCTAAGAATAAAGTTATAATAGATTTTCTGGCATACTAGCAAAATGGTTCTGATGAATCAGTGTTCTATGCCTAACTGATCATCTTTCATGACACATGGATCAAAAACAAGATAGTTTTTGAAAACTGCAGACCTACTCTGAAAGATCAGGAGCTTCCTACTGCCTTTAATTGCTTTGCCTAGCCTGAGTATTAATCAGAATACTCAAGGAAGAGGCATTACTGTCTACTCTAAACATAAGAACTTTTTATTGCAAAGTAATCTCCTAGTGAAATTTTAAAAATATTTTTATTGGAAATTTACATTTCCTTCATAGTTTTATGATGATATGATATCTTATCATAACATCATATGTTTGTGGATCTAACAGGAAAATTAACTATGTTGATGACATATTAACTGTGGATGAAAACACATACAAACATGGCAGCAATGACTGTCACAATTATATTCTCTGCTTTTGTAGCCACAGAGTTTTCTTCAATCTGTGCACGTCTCATATCTGAATAAATACGGAAGTTATTTTAGGCAAGAATCTTCAGGGTCTGGGGATATAGCTTAGTTGGTAAAGTGCTTGCCTTGAGTGCACAAGGCCCTAGGTTCAATCCCCAGTACCACATACACACAAAAATTCTTCAGTATATTGAGTCACCAATAATAGGGGGTTAATGAAGCTCACTATTATCCTCCCTCAAAAGTAGATCCTCACACCTTTAAAACTTTATGATTTTAGAGACTTTATGAATTATTCATTTAACCCATTATCCTTTAAACAAGGAATACCAGCTAGTTAGATTTTAATTTTATTTTTATACAACAAGGCATTCCTTAATCAGAATACTTGAAGAAGAGTGATTGCCTAGTTAACTGAAATGACTTCATAACTGACATGTGAGCAGTATTCCTTTTTGTACTGGGGGAATATATTTTGGTAAGTTCAATTTCTTGTGTACAGCTTTGTGTATGAAGTTTCTTTGGATGAGAAAAGACGAGGAGGATCTTGCCCTATATTTTTAAGGTTTAGATGTGGAAGATTAAAGAAGAGAAGACCCAGTGTATGGTTGGTTGAAAACAGGGCATATTCTAGGCCACATCTTCACATAGGGTCTTTTACATTTCTATCAAAACTTCTTTTACAAAAGTATAAATGACCAAAAAGGTAGGTTTTTGTTTTACAGTTTTGTCATACTTGCTAGGTATGTAATTCTAAGTAATCTAGCTATAAGTTTATTTTTTTATTTTTTTTTTTACATTTTGAAGATGACTGAAAGAAAAGACCACAATTTTACTATGAGCATTGCTTTGGTTTGATTGTGGTCCCCAAATTTCATGTGTTAGCAACTCAGTCACTAAATTCATGTTAATTAAATCTGAAGATGGCACCTTTAAGAGGTGACTGACTCAGGAGGACTGTGCCTTCATAAATGGCTTATCCATTCACGGATTTGTGACTAATAAAAGGAACACCTCTGTTATAAAAGTGAGTTCTTCCTAGAAACTTTGCTCTGCCTCCCCAGGTATTTGATTCCACCATGTTATGATGCAACATGGAAGTTCCCAATACTGACACCATACTCTCAGACTTCCCAGACTCCAGAACTATGAGCCAAATGGACTTCTATTTTGAATGAATTACCCATGCTCAGGTATTTCGTTATAACAATAAAAAAATGACTAAGAAAAGTATTAAGGGCTTTAATTTTTTAAAATAAGGTAATCATTTCACTAGAAATTTGGTTAATATTATGTTTTCATGTGCCTCATTCCAGTATGAAAGTTGAAACATAAACCATTTATCTGGTAATCTAGTAGAATCTTGAACTATTTTCTAATTTTGTCATTCATATTTATTGTCAACATGATGATACTATAAAACAGAATTCTTCTTACTTTGTTGAGTATATTTTTGTATTTAATGATACATGCAAATATGTAAATATGTATAATCATCCCTCAATCAATATACCAACACTGTTTTTGTATATGTGTATGAGAAATATGTGTGTGACTGTGAGTCTTCTTTTTAATACCAGAATAAAGTAATTTACTAAGTTGACTAAAATTTTTGATTAGTTGAATCCTAGTGGATGGTACTTTCATTTTAATAATTAGCTTTCATTTCAATTTTTAACATGCTTATTTTTAATACTGATAGATTCAATATAACAATAGTGTTAACTAGGTTTTAACATTTTTCAGATTATTTATATTTAAAAGATCTTAAATTTTTTTTTAGCAGAATAAAATATTTCTTTCTTGGAGAATTCAAAGAAATATGGAAAAGAGTCTTAAACACATCAATATTGAGTATGTTTTTATTTCAAACAAGGATGATCTTTTCTTATTTGAACCTCTTCAATGAATAAAGCATTAATTTTCCCCCCATTGACAACTTAGCCATTAAGAGATTACATATCATTCAAAATGAAGTTGGGAAACATTATTTTTATACCAATAAAAATTGAATTACTGAAAATCTTCTGCTAGAGGGTATTTTATTTTAAATTACTATCTTTATTTTGGTGCTAAATTAATGTCTTCATTTTAAGTGGGATAAGTGAAGTGCCTCTTGTCATTTCTATCATAAAGTCTATTTTATGCTCACAGATGACAGAAGACTTACTAGACACACACATGTATATATACACAAAAATGTAATTATGAAGGATCTATGTGTATAAGTAGAGGCTAGAAAACTATATATTAATACAATCATGACTTTAAATTGAAAAGAACCTTTATAAATGACTTATTTTTCTAGAGAGATTGCTATGATTATGAAAAAAAGATGAATGTGCTCCTCTTCTTCACTTTTAGTTGCTGCTTGTTCCCCACTGTGGTTCATTCTCTTTTTCTTTTTTTGATACTCCTGAATGATTACTGATGCTGCATGGTGTGGAAAAATATGATATATTAGAATCTAGAGTCCTCAGAAATAATTTTAGTTTATTTTATACCATGAAACATACTTTTACTCAGATTACATCAAGTATGAGAAATTTACCATAGCAGAGGTCACAAAGAAAACCTTACAATAGTCTCAGAAAAGCAACCAAACTCTAAGTATGCTTTAGTTTTTCTAAAAATAAGGGTAAAAAATTCAGGAACTATCAAGATACCAAACCAGAGATGTAAACCAAGGGAGCCCATCGTCACTTCCACATTTAAATTGACCATTTTCCTTTTGGAAACAATGGTACTTAACAAATATTTGTTGAGTGAAAGGGTAGAAAGAATAGTTCTAACTTGTCTTATACATCAACAGATGCTAGGAGGCAGGAAGCATGCTGATATAGATATTTTTGCATTGTTCAGTCCAATGTCAAGTGTAACTTGAAATTAAAAGTACTTGATAATTAAGGAAAGAAAACTCTATAGTTGTCTCTGTTTGTATATAGGGCATTAGATAAGTTAATATTGATTTAATAGTGTTCTTTCTGGAAAGCTGTTTCTTTCTATCTATTTATCTATCTATCAGCAGCCTTAAACTAATTTGATCTTCAACTCAGTAATTATAAGAATTTATTGTAAGGAAATAACCACAGATTCTGCATCATTCCAGTTTCATAACAAAATTATTGTAACTGTAAAACACTGAAAGCGCCCACCCTCTGCCACCCACCAGAATATAATCTCCCAGAGAGTAGGAACCACCTTGGCCATGTTTGTTTTCTGTCTTCAGCACACCATACAGTACCTGGCAGAGAGGACACTTGAATATTGATGAGTAAATAGATAAATGCATCAATGATAATTGAAGACTGCTTTTACTTACTTTCTTCTTTTTAAATCCTGCTTTCCTTGGAAATATGTAATCTCTCTCAGGTTGAACCAGAAGCACAAGTAATTGTCCAATTTTCTGTTTTCTCTGTACACCCAGAGGGTAAAAATTTTGTGTCTCCCTTTTTGGAAAAGAAAAGAAAATCTTGGTCCCTGATACTTGGGCCTTCATCTTAGTTGGAAGCCATCTCTTTGTCTTCTGGAACAATCCTTACCTATGTCTCTGGTAAGCAGTCATTGATAGCCTTGTCATAACTCTGTTTGCAAGTGTTATATTTATCCTACTATGTGAAGAAACCCTTAAATACATATAAGTGCTTGTTTTTCTATATAGCACCTACTACAACACCTGCACAATGCAGATATTCCAAAATGTTTTGCTTGAAGAGCAAAAGGATCTAAGTGACGCTCATAATGCAAAACTACTCAGTTGATAAGTAGGGACCAGCAAAGTTTTTCCTAAAGACCATATAGTAAACATTTGCAGTTTAGCAGGCCTATTGCAATTAATCAACTCTGCCTTTGTAAATAGCCATAGGCTGTAAGTGAATGAATGAACTTGCTTATGTGCTAATAAAACTTTAGTTACAAAGAGACTACAAAATGGATTTGGTCTACAGGCCTTGTTGTTTGCCAACTTCTGTTCCATGTCATGTCTCACAGTGTAGCACTAACTCTTTACATTCTAATATATAACAAAGAGAAGAGTTGGCAGAGAGAGAGCATAAATTTATTGATTAGACCTTCTCCATTACTGGGAAAGCTCAAAAGAATGTGGCCTCTTGAAAGTAGATCAGATACTTTATTTGCATATGCAAAGATAATACTATGACTTGCTTTACATTTCTTTCTTTCTCTATATAAAATCCTTTCCTAATCACATCTCTTCTGTATTTCTCCTTAAAGCTCTTATTCTCCTAAACCTTTAAAAGATAATAATAAAAATTTCTGTTTAAAGATAATGGGCTTTCAGGCATTCATTTACAAAGAGGAAATAGAAAAAAATCATATTTGGGTCTATTCTCATCATACAAACTGACCTGAAATTCACCAATTATAAATTTGGATTTTTGCTTTATCAATTGTCTCTATCTCTTTTTCATATAATATCCCCTAAGTATATGGAAAATGAAATTGGTTCTTGGCAATTCCTTACGGCTAGGTGGAAAAGAGTATAGAAAATACCATAGCTGAAAATAAAATTATAGGTAGTGGCAAAACATCACGCAACTAAATGGTAGAGTATATTTACATCATGATCACCCACTTCAACGTTAAAGGGATATTAGTATCTGACTTGAAAAAATAGAAACTAGTGCTTGTTTTAAGTAGAGAAAATTCAAGATAGGACCCTGTTTACACAGGTAATTAAGAAGTTGACAAGCCAAAACAGAGAAGTTTGTTCTGCATCACTCAAGCTTTATTAGTATTATCCTCAATTAGAAGCAATATTTAAGGGCATTTGCTCATTTCAGGAGCATCATCTTAGTTAAAAACACTACAACATTCATATCCCATTTAATGGGGTCCATGAGTACTGAAGTTGATCCCATCCACACAAGTGATTGAATAAAGACTTTACTGCCAGCCCCTTGTCAATATAGAGACCACCTTTCCCATTCAGGATGCCTCCTGTAACCCACAGACCCCAGGAAGGCCATACCATCAATGTATGAGCTCAACATTAAGGAAAAAAATACCCAACCCTTTCTCTTTTCTTAGATGAACAAAAGTATAAATAGAATATTTAAATATTCTTATTCCTCCCCACTTAGGAGACAACTGTTTTCAAATTCAAGCCTCTCCTTGGCAAAATTAAGATGTATCTAGAAACTGCTCCTCTACCACTTGGACTTGATATTATTGAGATATTTCCCAAAATGACTATAGTGAGTGGAATAGTGAACACAAAATGATAGATTCAATTTCTTGACCACTAGGACCTGAGAATGTGAGCCTATTTGGAAGTAGGGTCTTTATAGTTTTATTTAGGTCAAGAATCTCATGAAGATATCATCTTGGACTTAGAGTGGGTTCCAATCCAATTATGAGTCCTTGTATGAAACAGAAAAGGAGAAGACACCAATATCCACAAAGGAAGTTCAGGTAAAGATAGAAGCAAAGATTGGAGAGATGCATATAAACCAAAAAGCACCAAGAGTCACCAAAAACCACTGGAAGTTAAAGAGAAATAGAACAGATATTCCCTCAGAGTCTCCAGAAAGAAACAATCATGCCATTACCTTTATTTTTAAATTATGGCTTCCAGAAAGGTGAAAGCATAAATTTCTGTTGTTTTAAATAATGCAGTTTGTACAAATTTGACCTTAGGAGCTAATACAAGGTTGTAAAATCTCTTTTCCCAGATTAGTCCCAACCAATAACACCCTGTTTCTTATATACACACTCTACCATACTGGCTTGTGTATCTCTAAACCGAATTTTGAACTGTGGCCAGATTGGTTCCTGCACAGCTCTAGGATCAAAGCATATAGGCAGGCATCTCTTTCAGTGGCTTAGAACTTTCACTGAAGTTAAGATACTCCCAGAATGTCAGGGTTTCTAGGAGACTAGTCTACACAGTTTAAAAATAACCGGAGGGGCAGTGTGGATGACTGCATAAATTTACTTAACAGAGATCTTCTCTTTCCTCAGCATGTAACCTTCATGTGGAGTCTTGGAGATGATAGAGTCATGTTGCTATCATGAGAAGCCAGGCTTTTGATGAAACTGACACATGGGTTAATGAAACATAGAAATTGAATTGGTACCTGACCAACCTACACCTGAAACACACTGGAATTTTCTTGGGAAGTAGAGCAAAAGAATCTTAATCATTAAAGCCTGCTACAATATGTTTTACCACTTGCCACTAAAGGCATTCTAGCAGTTCTTCTTTATCCTCCCTTTCTTTTCCTCACTGACTTCTTTTCTTTTTCTCACTAACACATTCAACAAGTATAAAGTTATTAAATTTTAGGACTTTATACTCCCTGGCTTATTTATTTTTGTGTGTGTATTATTAACAAAAAGTTTGCCAGAATTTTCTCAGTATAAGCATAACAAGATAAATAGATGTTTATCATTTCTTTATGTCAACTGATAGTTGTTACTGCAATCAAGGAAAGTAAACCAAGAAGATGGATTTAAATTATAAATTATTTATGGGATATTTAAGACAGGACAAACTTCACAAATTCAAAAATATGCACATATATGCATGTATATATGTATGAATATGTGTATGTGTATTATGATATATATTATGTGCACACATGTATATATTTTATGTATTTTTTTCTTTATCAGAAAGTTATAAAAGAAATTAGTTTAAAAATCATCCCCCAAAATGTTGAATTTAACATACATATGCACTGAATCCAGACACTGACTGTTTCAAAGTTACTAAGAGGAAAATAGATTAGAATAATCGTGGAATTTTCTTCATTTTGTTGACCTGGGTCTATGAAAGAATCTAATTCAACTTGCCTTTTGATTTTCTGACATTGTGTATTTGCTATGTGACCATAACTCCTTCTATTATTTTGGTAGAACTACCATGACAAAATATCACATACTGGGTTGTCGTAACAACAGAAATGAGTTTTCTTACAGTTCAGGTGGCTCAAATTTGTGATCAAGATGTTAGCAGTCTTGGTTTTTGGAAAGGGGCTCTCTCTTTGACTTGCAGATGACTATCTTCTTTGTCCTCATATGGTCTTTCCCTGTGTGTCTATGCTGTTCTGTCATCTCTTCTTCCTATATGGATCCTAGTCCTTTGGAAATTAGGCCCCGCCATTATGTTCTCCTTTAACCTTAATTACCTTGCTTAGACGCTATCTCCAAATTTAGTAATACTCAGTGCTAGAGCTTCCACATATTGATTTGGAAGGTGCAAATCACCCTTTTATTGTGAGCTACAAGTCTCAGCCTGTAGGCATATTGACATCTATCAAATGAACCCATACAACCTAAACTAAAACTGAGAGGGAGACTTTTGCAGCCTATTTGCAAAAGAATATTAGCATTTACTGAGAAGTACTAATGATAATTTTTCCCAGAATTTGACCACAATGATCCTTCAAAATAGATGGAATCAATTAGCATCCCATTTTGAGATGGTCATTGCCTATTTGGTTAATGTATTGTGTAACAACTTCCCTTTGTTCATCAAAGATCCCAATATACACATTCATCTGACTATAGCAGAATAGGTATACATTTACAGAGTTCCATAACATAGCATCCCTGCTTCTCTACTTAGGTTCATGTTTCCCAAACCAGAAAGACCACCCCAACTCTATTAGACTGTTCAAATCTTCTGCTCACTTTACAACTCTCAGACCCCCTTTCACCCTTCAATGCTATTCCAGATCTCCCTGATCCTCTCCATTTTTGATTATTGTTCACCAACACTACTTCTATCACCAGCACATCTATCACTAGCTCTATGACATCTCCAGCACCTAATCTTGTCTTTATAATTCTATTTAGGGGCATGAATTTCTTTCTCAAACAACTCATTCTGATCATCTTAGTCATAATCCTCATCATACCATAAAAACACAAAACTTTCCCTTGTGTCTCCATGGCCCTAACACTATGTGGAAAGTTCGGTGAAAAAATGAAAAATTATGTGGTACAACCCTGTTGTATGGGCAGCTCTAAGCAAAAACCCCAGACCCTCACATCATTGTCCACTTTCAGGTCATCCCACTGTGGCTACCCCTAGACATTATATAACTGCTCTGATTTACAGCCCAGAATGTGTATTTGAGTTAATTTTCCCTCTTGACATCAGGAATAATGAAGATTGAGCACTGAAAATGCTCTTATTAACCCAGTATCTAAGCAAGCAGTTTTTCTAATTTAAACAGTTCTATTTTATGAAACCAGACAAATATGTTTTATTAACAATATTGTCTAGAGGGCTTTGGATTCAGGTATATTTATTGCACCTATAATACCAGTCACCATTTCCATTTCTCATGGACATGAAGCTAAACTTTGTGTGAACTTTAACAATGAATGAAAATTGATTAAGATCACACTTGCTGAATTATTTTTTCCCAGTGATAGCTAACAATTTTCTGAATAAACTTGACCTTTTCACTTCCATTTGTTTTAATATAAAGGTAAAACAGAAATCACATTCAAACAAGTATATCAATCCACATGGGAAAGCCTAGGAACAAACTTACATCTATGAAAATAAAAAGTAATTTGCTCCTTTATTAAGACACATTGGGAAATTACACCTGGGATCTGATGCATGTTTAGCAGCTCTGCAAGTCTATTTACTATTTTTCTGGAGTTTTAAAATATTTTTTTCCAAATACTTTGTTGTTTCCAGAATAAGGAGCGTGGTTCTCAAGGTGAAAGGTTTAGACATGTTCTCTTATTTCAAGAATGCCTTTAGTGTAGAACTTCAATATAAATACAACCATTTAATTCTGATATGTAGCTCACTGTACTCCATTTCATCAAATTGATTTTACATATTTTTCAATTAGTTGATCTTGCTAGCAGCATGATGACTGGTGATACTTTTCAACCTCCAGCATAATCTCATCTGTCAAGGTATAGTTCTACCTTTCTTATACCCCATTCACATACTAACACACAGAGGGATCTGGATGTAAATCAGACAAAATCCTTCAAGAATCAGAGAGTGATTTTTGTGAGAAAAGCACAGATTTAAGGGAAATATGTCCTTTTTGTGAGCTATAACCCAGTGTTTTTCTTTCAACTTGCTTCTTGTCTTTCCATCTATGTAGCAGATTGGTCTGGGGATACCCTCAGTTTTAGTGTTATACCCTATTCTAAGAAAATGGGAAGAATCCAGAATGAATCTAAACAAAGTAAGGCATGACTCAGGCTTCCTAGGCCTTCAAAATACGAGGTCCTGTGACTCACAGGTAAGCAGATCACATCATTAGTGTTGAATATTAGGAGAGAATGTAAAGCCACATCCAACAAGTAATAAAATGGTCATTTGTCTTCAAATGGCCTCATGAGCCAGGGAGAAGGAGACAGAGCATATAAAAGAAGACCTGATCATCCAAGATCAAGGTCAAATATCATAAACACCATAGAGCCATGCACCACTTAATTGCAGGGACACAACTCTCTCCTTGTTGTGTGAACATTATAGAAAGAACTTGTATAAACCTACATGATATGAGTCAGTACAACATAATTAAGCAATAGGAAGTTTTTCAGCTCCATTTTAATCTTATGGGACAAACATTGTATATAAGGTCCATTACCACCTAAACATCATTATGTGGTTCATGACATAATATTATTGATTTTACTATTTTCTAAGTTGACATTCAGAAAAGCTAAATGACTTACCTATTTTCAAATAACAGAATAATTAAAAACTTAATAAAAAGCACATGTCTTGATTATTCTGACCGCATACCATCCAGGACACTCATAGCAACCCTGGAGGTGGGATGATACCTTCTAAAGTCTAACATTCTCCCTTGTCACTTGTGACATTCCTTGCACCCTATGTGCAGGGACACACCCAGGTATCAATAACCACTTAGTAGCAGTGAACCAAGAGGCTTCTGGGTGTAAACATTACCCCCTGAGATTTTCTCCTGAGGAGATAAAGTGGCTCACACATTTCATCCGCCTGGAAAGATTTCCCATTTCTTAAGCTAACCAAAATCTTTCCTCACTTTAAAACTTACTTCCTTTATGATGATCCTTCTAGCCATGCCCCCTCTGGCTGGGATAATGGCACACTGTGATAAAATTTTACTGAATAACTTCCAAATAATTGGGTCAATTTCTGGGAACAAAACTAGAGCAATGCATCTTCCTTATTTACCCTCAAAATACTTATAGTCTAGTGGAAGTGATCTAAAAAATATATACAATAGCTTTACATTGTAGTGAAGCTGTAGATACTCAACAGAGTAGCTTCTTTAATGAGAGTGAGTGAATCTTGAGTCAAAATTCTCTCATCCAAGTGTCTATATCAATAATTATTCATCCAACTGAAATATGTAGTCATTTTCTATCCAGAAATATCTTTCTAGTCTTCAACTGAATGACTACTTAAATTTTCCATTTGATGTAAACCTTTAATATTATTTTCTTAGATGTTATCAAATGCCAAGCCTAATCTTTAATTTTATAATATTTGATTTGCTATTTTTGCCATCTTCACAGTATTATAGATCCCTGTGAGGAAGAGACATTTTCTAATAAAGACCTAAGGCATAATTCCTTGGATGTAGGTAACATTTCATTTTCCAGAATTTTGATTGAAAAATGCATGTCATCAAATGTTAAGTAAACAATTAAGGGTGGTTTTAACATTTAGAGATTATGCTCTTTGGGCAAATTTAGTTTTCATCCTTGAAACTCAGTCTCCCTACATTTAAAATAAGAATTATGATATATCTCCTGCAAGATTGTGCAAGTTAAAAATATTTTCTAATAAAATATCTAGCAGAGAACCTTAAAACATGCACCCTAGCTGATCTTCAGGACTTCAACTGTAACTGGAAAGACATGAATTCAAATTCTAGAGAAAATATGACATGGGCAAATTGTATTCTTTATCAAAATCTAAGCATTCTCACATATAAAATGAAAGCAGTAACAATAGAACCCATCTCCTGAGGCTTCTGTAAATATAAATGGAATAATGTCTGCAGAGCACATAACATAGTATTAGACATTTAGAAAGCACTTAATAAAGGTGAACTCTGAAGATTCATGTTTATTATCTTGATTTAGGGGCATAATTTATGAATTTTGAAGATTAAATGGAATTAGATAATTTATCCAAATATCTTTTTTAACCATACTGTCTTTTTTGTGCCTAGGTCCTAACTGTGGATTGAGAAAAATCTCTCTGAAATTAATAATAATGATTATAATAGTGTACCATCACAAAGCTCCCACACATTCTCAATTTCCAATTGACTGACACAACTCTTCTCCTATCAGAGGTTTTGCCCTCGTTGAACCAGGATAAACAAGCCAGCCAAGTGGATCTAAAGATGAAGAGGAAAGGCACAAATCATGGACATAAATTTCTCAGTCCTATTAGGGAGAGGGACATGCAAACAAAGAGTACCAATATAGTAGATTATGTACTTATTGTCCGGGACACTTAGAGTAAAAAATAGATGGATCTACTCTGTTCACAAAGCATGAACAATAAAGAAAAGTTGAACTGGAGAGATGGTGCATGAAGTCAGTCTTAAAGGAAGACTCAGAGTTTACCTGGAAGAAAAGGTATAAGGACTGCCTGGAAGCAGAATAGACATGGTCAGCATGAAATGACCCTGGATGACAAAAGGGAAGGGTTTGAACTGTTCAGTGTTAGTGTTCTGCATGAAAAATGGAGAAACACCAGAAGAGAAAGTTATCTAGCACTTCACCTAAATTACTGTGATTCATAACATTTTGAGATCATAAATATCTTTCAATCTGGCAAATGTTTTTTAAGGTCTCTTTAGGAAAAGATACATATACACATATTGGTCTACATGCACTTTTTTTTTTCTAAATACCCTCAATACTGGTAAGTGTGGGAAGAATTCTATAGCTTAAATTATTATTTTTTTTTACTCTATCTATTAGTTGAACACAGAATGATACAGTAACATGGGGGTGGTGAGTGATTCTCCAATATTAACCATTGTTTTTCACCCTCTGCTCTTGGAGACTTTCCCAGTTTTCTTTTCGGTAGTTATATCTCTTCCATGTAACATGAAAATACTATGAGAGAAACTGATTTGATCTTCAAGATCTAGGGTTAGATGTGTGGTTCCAGCTTCAGCTGATCATCAAAATCCTAGCCCTTGGCCATCATTATTGATTCAGGGAAGCATGAGACTCACATTTCACCAAGTGATTTTCTGAAAAGATGTACTGAGGGCTTCTAAGAAATAAGCCGCCTTGCTTTTCTAGGAGGGCTTCCAGAAGCAAACAGCACAATTTCTTTTCATTTATATGGTTAAGAACATAGCAGCAACCAGAGGGGCTAATGATGGCTATATTCTGTGACCCTCATGGGAAGTTAGACTGTAGAATTTAACTGGCCTCATGGGAGCAAAATGCAAATCAAGAAAGGAATGTGACTTCTACTGAAAATTGTGAGCCACAGAATCAGTATATCTTTGATGTGTACCTGCCATGGGTCCCCCTTTTCTAAGGTATCTTTGCCTCTTAAGTATTTAAACAAATCTGAATTATATTTTCACTGTATTCAGTAATATCCTAACCAATGTATTGTAAAAAAATAGACACTCTCCTAATTGTTCATATAGGATCCAACAGTTCCTCTTTCATTCTCTCCCTTGTTTCTTTTCCTCTTGGTCCCTCTGCTCTTCCCACACTGCATAGCTTCAGCTCTTAATTAGTTCCATTAATATTAATTCCCATTAATTATTTCCATTCTCTTTGATGGAGCTAGGAAAGTACTGGGAGATCTTCAAGTCCTGTATTTGCTCACTTCTTTCATCTGTTTGTCTTAATAAATAAATCTTACTCTTGCTAGTACTAACTTCCTCTTAAAATGAAACTCTAGGGTTTACAGTGTCAGTCTCTGCCTATAGAAGACTGCTGTGGTTTCCTTCTTTTATATGTGCCAAGGTTCTTCTCTGAGGTTTCAGAGAAAGGGAACAAATTTGCTAATGGAGAGGAGAAAGTGTCACTCTATCATAATAGTGTTTTCAGTGTGCATAGATTCCTTAAAAGGCCATAGAATTTGTAAGGATCCATAAGTTTGTGGTAGGAATACATATCATATATGTTGGGAGCTGTTGAAGAACTTTAAAGAGAATCATAACATGGTCACACAAGGTTTTCCAAAGATCACTATGCAGCAATGTTTTTAGCATGTAGCCAAGGGACCAGAGTTTCTTTGTATACCCAGGCATTAATTTATAGAAACTTGCTCTCTCTCACTCCCCTCCCCTACACACGCATGTGCACCTTTGACCATCCTGCATGCTACCTTCAATGTGTATAGAGTAAGTTTTTCAGAGGTCAACTATAAGACAATTCTGTAAGGTATTTAGATTATCATCATTTAATCGTTTGTAGTTTTATTCCTTCTTACTTACAGCATAGATTCATAGAACCACAGGTTTCAAGCAGATTTTATAGCCTAGTCTATACAGTTATTATTTAAAAGAGAAGCTCTTTGTCTATAAAGAAATATAATGTCTAGGAACTAAGAGAGTCTCATTGAACACATCATGAGAGCATTTAAAAATAGGAATTGCTTATTTCTGACCAATGAAATTTATTTTTCAAGGCAGTATGATGTAGAAGTCATAAACATGATGTGACAGTTTAAGAGGAAAATTTAGCATAAGAGAAGGGCATTTATCACTCCGTAAGAGACTTATGCAAACAATATTCAGACTCTGTCCTGGCTATCTGTCTTTACCCTTTGAATGCACCATGCTTATCTTTCCAAATACATGCTGCAGACATGCAAGAAGCTAGGTAAGTATTTGCACTTGGTCCTGGGAATTCATTTAGACCATGGGCCACTCCCAATAAACCTGTTTTCAATTTTCCAAAGTTGCCCTCCTTTTTTCTAAGGTCCATTTATTGACTGATTCTTGTTCTCCCGGTTTAGATTTAATTAAGCCTTGTTCTAGAGGGCTTAATCTCCAGTGTCCTGAGTACAGGCAAGAAGCACCTTACCCCTAGACATTCTGTATTTATCATTTATTGCTGCATAGTAAATTACTTCAAAAATCAGTAGCTAAACAAGACAAATTTGTCTCACACAATTTCTGAGACTGGGTATTCAGAGGACTCTGAACTGAGTTGTTCTGGTTCAGGGTCCACCATGAGGTTGCAGTAGAGAGAACAGATGAGGATGTGGACATCAAAGACTACCAGAACTGAAGAATCCACTTACAATTCCATGCACTCTCATAGCACTCAACAAGAGGCCCAGTTCCTTTCCAGGTGGACCCCTTTTATATGATAGCCCAAAAGGAAAGAGCCCAGAAAGAGTAGAGAGAAAAAGATAGAATAAAATAGGACCATGTCTTTTTAACTTAATCTTGGAAGGAACATACCATCACCTATTCATTTTCTGTTTGCTCACAGACAACTTATAGTAAAAGGTGAGAGGGGAATACAAATATTAATGTGATCACAAGATGACAGACATCAAGCCTCCTTGGAGACTGCCAACCAGAACCTCTGCTGGTTCAAGGGTCCATCTATGCATGCTTAGCTATTGTCCCTTACCCAACCTCCAGTACCCTGCAGTGGGAGGGGAAATGGATAGGTCTGGAAAGCATTTTTCCTAATGTAATAATTAAAAGGTACATGAAGAATGTTTTCATGTATTCTGAATACCATGGTGAATATGATTTAAAAATTACTGTCTTAACATGAGGCAAACTTTTGAGTATTCAACTGTGTTACCAACGTACATTAAAGAACAGTGGAGTACCTGATTTATAAAATGCAAAAATAAAAATGTAATATATCAAAATGTAAGAAATGTTGGTTCTTAAATTTTGGAATAAAAATGATTAAATTTCTCTTGGATTTTGTTCTCCAACTGTCCAATATTTTTGTAATAAAATTAAATAAAGCAAAATGACTAAAAGAGTACATAGCTAAAAATTATTTGTTTGAATTACAAATACATGATCATCAGGTATATATTATTAAATATTTTTTGATAGTACCCAAAAGTCTTGAGTATATAAAAAGTGTGGGCAGAAAACAGTAAGGCACAATAACTTTTAAAATAAGGACTTAAAGCAAGAAGATGAAAAACATGTATTTTTAAACACAGAGTACACTAAATTTAAAAATAGTTTTCCTACTTTTATATTTATTTTTACTCTTTATATTCATTTTAATATTTAGTTCTATTTGTTTATTTGCTTTCCTATTTTTTAAATTTTTCCTACAGGAGGAAAGCAAAGTGGAAAAATAGCAAAAGTGTGCATTAACAGAAAGAGGTGGCAGTATGGTGATTTCTAAGCTCTAAACTCAAGCAGACAAACTTTGTGAAACCATTAATGACACTTTGGTAAGATGCCCAGGAACACCACATCAGATCTGACCCAAAAGGAAAAGAGATACACTTTCCAAGGAAGAGAAACGGTTCACTAGAGACTGAGGGCCAACACTCCAGCTGTGGTGAGAGGTTTTGAAATTAAATTTAGATATTTCAACATTCAGAACTTTGGACAGAGGGAAAGTTGCCCTGGTAAAAGTCTACCATTGTTGTTCACTGGCTGACTTTGATTTCTCAGGGAACCATACAGGCTTGCTACAATAAAGGATAGGAAAGAAAGGCACAGTAAGCCCTGGGTACTTCAGAACTGGTGAGGCCAGATGGGATCTAGGAGGGTTCTAAACTTATTGTCACACTTATTGTGTGCATGTTAATGATGCTTTAAGAAAAGAATCACAAAGATTAACTCACTATGCAGGTAAACAATATTTTAGCAGTACATCTATCCTTATATTTAGAAGTACCTCTATCTTTACATTTAAAAATGCCCATCTTTTGATAGCAGTATAAAAAGGTAAATGCCTTCATGTGGAAGAGGATATAGCTTTTTACAGTATTTGAAATCAAATAAGGAAATAGTGAAATAGGTGAAAGAGAAATTGCAAATATTTACATGATCATAGAAACCAACATAGAAGCCAATCCAAAATCTATAAGATGAATTTATAAGAAGGAAATTTGGGGTGGTCTACTCTGCTTCTACTCAAAGGTTAGCAAGTGACTTATAGCTAAGAGAGAGCAAAGGGGTATAATAAGGTTGAACATCTAAAAAAATAATTGCTGATTCACTTCTGCTACTCTCTTCCTGGTATCTTCCCTATTTACTTATCCATGATCTCTTCTTCTTGATAATTTACCATAAATTTATTTAGTTCAGCTACTAATGTTGGTAGCCTTCCTTTCTCTGATGCATCAGATTTCTTTCTGATCAGCATCTTCAGTTCAATATTAGTGAGTTATTGATAAGTACCAAAGAGTGCTTATCAACACCAGGATTGAACAGATTAGACCCAGTAAGGCAATTTTGTTGGACTACCGTTAATAACTTCTCCACATAACAGTTATATGCAGAGGGTTGATCCATGCTAAAGCAAATCCATAATAACCACCTGAAAGAGGCATCAGCCAAGAACTTGAGAGACCATGGGAAAAGAAAGGACGTAAGTGTTTTCACAATGCTTTATTAGGTGATTTTTGCATTGCCAATATCCCAGAATTAAAATCAAGCATAAAGATGGCAAAAATCTTGATCAATTCTTGATTTAAAATACCTGATTTGAAACTTAAAACTCTGTAAGATATTGCTATGATTGTATATTTTTCATTGAAGAAGAGAATGCTCAGAAATGATTATCAAATCCAAGTGCACCATCTTTCAAAACCCATTCTTCCTCTATGATGCTATGCTGGTTTTTCAAGATACCTGGCTTTTGCCTCTTCTCTATTGACTTGTGTCATTAACCTCTCCAACTTGACTCAGTGGTACAACCATGCACACACACATACAGCCTAGGTTAGCAAAGTATTACTTTTTTTTTTTTTTAGTACCTGCTATTTGATTCTTTTCCAACTAGCGACCAAACAAACTGAGTGAATTTTTCATATTGCATCTAGTTTGCTAAATGATAAGGGACATGTAGTAATAAAATAATGTCCCAGAGGACATTTTCACATTTTACTTGCTGTTTCTCTTTTAAAATTTCCATCGTTAAAAGCGCCAAACAGCCATGGGCTCTGGATATAATAGCTTCAGCTGCAAATAAAAGAACTGTCTTTATGGATGGAAGGTGTGAAAAGGAATAATGCATCAGTCTCTCAGCTACTCTCCTGCAAAACACTGTACTATGTTCAAACAAATGAGGGCAGTAGTGAATAAATTTGTCCTTTAAACTTGTATAAGATTTTCCATTCTTGAATTTCAGATCATTTTAGAGGCAAGTTTTAATTTATTCTTCCTTCTCTCCTAATTTTTCATAGGGACAAATTTAGGCACAGAGGAGATAATGAACTTGGCAGAGGATCAGGAGCAAGACATTGATGGAAAATGGGCACATATTGTAAGATGCTGATTTAAGTACTTCTTGCTCACATTTCTCATAATGAAAACACAGCCATACTGTTACACTTGTATTTTATGGTTCACTGAACAGTCGCAATAACAAATTTTAAATACCTATCAAATGTCATAAAATGTCATTTAATATTGTTCTCAGTTTGTAAAAGGAAAATGAAAACTGATAAAGTTCATGTATATTTTGTGCTGGTTCAATACCCTAAATACCATACTATAAGACTTTCAACAAATATATAGTCGATTGTAGTAATAAGAAAATATTAAATAAGAATGTGCTACATTTTTTCAAGAGAAAGCAGTCATATTAAAAGGGTTCTTTTAATGATGCTCTAAACAATTTCCTGGGCTGCATCGCAGCATAGGTTCAGTTGATAATAAAAATTGCCTTTGAACAGAGTGCTCTAAATTTTTACAAGACTCCAATTCTCCAGTGCAATTATGGAATTTGAAATGTAATTCTCCCTGGAACCATAAAAGAATTAGACCAGAGAAATGCTGTTAAGAATAAAGCAAGATAAAAAGGAATTGCTTCAAAGATCCTTTTTATTTTTCTATTTCTTGGTGTCATGTTATATTCTAAGTCACCATATTGTTATAAAAAAAGGACAATGAGAAAAGTTGTTCTAAACAACTGAACATTTCTAGAATGTTGACCCAGGAATATTTTTTCTCTTGATAATAACATGTTAAATCACTATGGTCATCTGCCTTTGAAATCTACAAAGAATTTCCACAGGAATGGATGATCGGCCAACAAGTATTTACCAAAATGTTTATTGTGAACCCAGCACAGTTGTAGGCCCAATGAGTCATGCAAATGGTATGGAAACATGGTCTCTGCTCTTAAGATGTTTATCATTGTTAATCATATGGACTGAGAAATGCTAATTCAAATTTATCCCTTATCTATAATTTAAACCCGATGAATCACAAAATTGTACGGATCTCATCCCCTTTGAATCTTTCAAATCCATACTTTCTACATCCTCAATACCATTAAGAATTATCAAAGTAAATTTCTAACTGCTTTCCTTGTATCTAACCTTGCCCACTTTAATCATTGTAAGTAATTTGGAAATAAAATTATGATTATACTACTCCAGCATTTTAAACTCCTTCAGAGTATTTATACTTGGTTCATGCTTAAGTCAAAGCCTATAGCATTATTGCAAAAGGTCCTTTAAAAACCTCACCTTTTTGTTTTGAAATTTATGTTTTTTTAATTGTTTTAAATTTTTTTTTTATTTTTACAAACTGAATTTTGATTCATTGTACACAAATGGGGTACATCTTTTCATTTCTATGGTTGTGCACGATGTAGATTCATACAATTTGTGTAATCATACATGTACACAGGGTAATGATATCTGTCTCATTCCACCATTTTTCATAACCCCCCAACCTTTCTTAACATCTAGCTTAGATTCTTTATTCCTTCCCCAATAAGTCATCCAAATTAAATATTGCACAATACCATGAGTCAGAAAGACCATTCATTTTCTTCCCTTGAGATCTTTTTTCCTGTGTTTCCTCTTCCTAAGGACATGCTTCTCCTCACCTTCTATCTGGCCCACTATACCTGTCAGTTGAGACTGAGTCTATGAATCTCATCTTTCATTATGTCTTTCTTCACCCGAATTCCCTGTGGGTTAGGTCCTGCTTCTATGTAAACTGTCTTTTTAGAGGCTTACCTCCATTATTGTGCTTAGATTCTTGTGCTGTCTTCCAGGAACACTTTTAGGTATTTGAAGAAACATCATGTTTTATTCATTGTTTAAATCTGACCTACACAGAGTCAAGCACATGGTTATTCCATTCAACAAAGTAATGCTTGTGAAATGAATAAATCAATAAATTCAAAATGGAGAAGACAGGTATTAATTCTGTCCCAATTTGCAAATTTCATATATTTTTCTCCTTCTCTGCAAATAATTCCCATCTGAGAGGGTTGGTATTTGATTCTAGTGTTGATTTCTAACACTTTTAAACAAAATGCTAACCTTCAATTATTAATCATATATTTAAGCAAGAATATGTTACTTCAATGACTATAAGATCATCTGTAAGATTCCATAAATTATAAGACATAACCTCTCTACAGAGATGTTAAAATACAGGGGGAAAATGTGTGTTTTATAATCAATGAACTAAAATTCCTTAAGGTCTTTCCATATGCTTGGCCTTGAGCTATGTTTTATATTCATTAATTCCCTTAATCCTCACTGCAGTCCTGTGAGGAGGGTACTTTTATTATTCTCATTTTAAAAATTAATAAACTAAGTTCAAAGAAAGTTGGTAATTTTCCTAAAGTTACCCAGATTGTGAGAGGCAATGCTAAGATTTAAATCTTTGTTTTACTCTAGTATCTGAAATATTCATTGTACTCCTATACTGGTTTCAGAACAGAGAGGAAAACCAGAGAACATATTATCAGTCATCATTTTAGAACACATTTTTTTGCCTCCATCATACACAGATATTATTCACACAGGAACACACACATGGCAGGCATTAGTATCCAATGCAGTATATACTTTTGCATATTATTTATTAAGAATTAAAAATAATTTTGCAATTAAATTACAAAATATCTTCTTAAAAACAAAGACATCAAAGATTGAATAACGACAACAAAACAAAACAAAACAAAAAGCAAGGGGGAAAGGTGGATGTATGAGCTAAACTAAGGAATGAGCATTAAGCTGGAATGTCAATGACACCTTGGGAGAATGCATACGAGACTCAGGGAGGGCAGATGCCTCCCACAGACACTGAGGTCATCCATACTAAATGTTGTAAACAATATTTCACATTTTAAGATGTCAACAGAAAATAAGCCTACCCAAACACTGAAGTGTAAATAACAAAAAAATTCTGAATTTCTACATGCTGCCAGAAGAGTGAACCAACACAATGTTGAAATCAATACTATGGATTATGAGACTAATTGGACTGTTCCTGCTTGTTACATCGGGGTTCCAAAATGACCTAGGACCTTTGGCATTAGAGAGCAGACAGATCTGAATCATGGTGTCCTTTATAATTGTTTACTATTCCCCATGCACACCCGCATGCAAATACTTCCCACTTCCAATTCACTGTTATCCATAGTTATGTATTAACACTCTGGAAAACTAAAGAAGGTAAAGGTTAATTTTTCCCTATTTATCTTTTAGATGTTCCATGTCACTATGCTGTACCTAACTGAGGCACATTCCTTTTCCCTCATCCTCCCTCCATCAGTTGTATTGATGGCTTTGTATCTTTCAACAAAAATATTCTGGGTTTAATTTGCCAGAATGTTCCAGTGACCCAGTACCCCCATCTAAGTTTCTGATGCAGCTAGTATATATAAAAAATATATCACCTATAATTCAACTTCTTTACTTTTGTTGAAAATGAAAACTATATAGCATCCTTTGTTAAATTCATTCTACATAGGTCCTACTCTAGAAATCCTTACCTAATTCGTCTTCTCTAACCCATAACACCCCATGCTCATAGCTCTCATGGTTTGTCAGCCTAGATGCACTTGTCAGTTACCTGGACTGTGGGTTCCTCTCACGCAGAAACTATAGCTTGTTTACTTCTGTATTCATATAACACAAGACAGGTGCCTTGTAGCCCTAATCCTAATTGAGTCATTCAGCTTAGTAATTCTCAAGTAGAAGTGAAAAGCAGTATTTTCTGGAACCAAGTACAAGAATGCCATTGGAGACTTTTCTAGTCAAGCAGAGGCTTGGTGGTTTTGTTTTATTTCCTAGAAAAGTACTCCTCCACCTCTCTTGGATTAATTACTGCTTAATTATTGTATGAGACAGCAAAAGGGAATATACTCTAGTCCTCAGATTCATCTAGGTAGAAAAAATAGAAGAGAGTCATTACTCTAATTCTACAGAATTATATGTAGATATTTTAATGCACCACATCTGTGATTTTCTATCCACTGGCCCTTCACTGGAAAAATTCCTATTGCTTCTCACATCCTTAACTCTCTCAGGAAGTCTTCTCAGCTCTGTTTTGTTTATTGGGGTTGACTTCTTAGGATTCTCCTAATCCTATTGTCCTGGGTACAGCTATCTCAGTATATTCTCTATTAGCTGTATTTGCTCAATTTGTTACCTGTCCTACCTTCTAATTGTTAGCCTTTTGAATCTAAGAACTGTGATTTTAGTATTTCTATCACAAGACTCTCCTATAGTAACAAGTAGATAGTATATAGATGATAACTAATTATTTTTGGTTGTTTAAGTGGAAAAAGTTCCACTATACAGTAGTAGAAAAGTTTTCTTTATAGAGAAAAGTGCTTTTCATAGAATATGAAGTTGTGAGGAATTGGAACAAGAGGTAGCAGGTTATCTTGTGAAGATGGAAAAATGCACCTTCCCAAGGGGTGGTTGTAGGAACGGCTTAGAACCATTTGCTACAGAGGCCAAGTCAAGCAAATGTTGGACATTGAAGACATTGCTATATCTAGATAAATGGGGACGTGTATGCCATAGGTACTTATTATCTCTTTTTGGCACATTCCAGTAAAAAAAATTCAGTAAGAAATTATAGTTCCTTCAGTTGCCATGCTCAGCTCTGAAGGATTCTTGCTGGGGCCAGGGCAATTGTTAATCCTTTCTTAGTACCAAATCTACAATTCTAAGGCAGAGGCAGGCTGAAACTTTTAAATAAGTCTTAGAGTAATGGACAAAACCTACAGACTATTAATAAAGAACTGAGGTCAGTGCTCAGATTTTAAGGGAACAACTGAATAGGAATTTGGGATTTTATTTCTAAGCAAAGAAGATTTGCCCAAATAAAAACACTCAGGATTGGGTGGCTAATTTAAGGTTTATGTAGTTGGATTGCCAAAGAAATTTAACATGTTTCAAGTACATCTGTTAATATTCAACTTCTAAGTCAATTATTATACCCCTGTAATCAAATTAGAGGACAGCCAATGAATTACAGTTCCTAGGTAGTGTAGCCAGAAAGAATAATGTTCAGAAGTAACGTGAAAATCAGAAGAAGGAGGCCAGCAAAGATGAGGAAATTATGTGAATGGAAGAGCTTAATTCAACCATCTGTTGCTTACCATCCCTGCTCATTAGCACATATTTCCTTCAAACAGTGTCGGATGTATGGAATTCTCATATTACACTTTTCTATTTAGGAATTTTCAGTGAGGTTTTCCTATTTTCTCACCATTGTCATATAACAGGTGTCTACAGATGTTTATACAGAATTCATCCATATATTGCAAGATAGTGTCAAAGGAATTCACAGCACAAAGAAACCCTAAACTGAGTATTGATTACAATAGTTGAATATGCCTTTGAGTTATCTTTCACTTGTAAGATAGAGAATGCTTGTGTGGTATTTGAATTATATTAGACAGAGGGATGCTTGAAATTTTGCTGTTTTTGTTGTTTAGAAGAATGTGGTGTATATTGGTCAAATAAGTTATTGGATATAATTGCTGCATTCTTTCTCTGCTCATACTTTCTAACACATGGATGGGTTTGTAAGTCAGGATAAAATAATTGAATCCTCCTCCCATCTTCTCAATAACTAGAATGTCAAATGTTAGACACATAACCCAAGACACAGCACTCAGAACCAAGGTAGGAAATCAGATATTGTTCAGGCTTTTTTGATGAGGCTAACTGGGCTAATGGGATCTGCTGGTATAATTGGAACTAAAAATTAAACAAAACTTAGAGGCAAAGAGAGATAAGAAATAAAAAGAGAAGAAGAATGAATCCTAAAATTATGATGTTCTCACATTTAAATTTCTATAACTCTGAATCTATTCTGTTTTTGGCATTTTTTCTTTAATTTTGTAAAATATTATAGTCTCCATAGCAGATCAGTATTCCTTGTTTTAATCTGTTGGAGTTTATTTTATGTTTTCTATAGCACCCAATTAAAATTTTATGTTGTCTCAATCCATTATCCTTTTAAAATAACCATTAGTACTATTTTTATGTGAAACAGGTAAGTAAATTGTTCTTCAACAAAGTGGATAATATTCCAAAGTTATTTATCTCAGAACTCTTAGAACTAGAATAAGACATTAGTATGAGACTATAAGTAGGATCATACTCCTTTTCTTACAGGATCTGGTCTTCTGAAAGTCACCAGCAGTGATGAGGTTGAAAGTAGGGTGCACACATTATAGGTGAGAAGACCAACATGTTCATGTTCTATTATGAAATTTTTAAATAGCACTCAAGGAAGAAGGTAGAATGCACTGCTGCAGGTGACTGCAAGAACTGATGATGGTGGCATTATTAAAGAACATAAGCAAGGGATAAAGAGGATAAATTAATGCCTTAGAAAAACAAACCTGGCTATAGTGGAAACAAAACACTCTAAGAATGCAATATTAAAAGCAAGAATACCAGATAGGAGCCTTTTATGATCATATAGACAACAAACAATGGAATCTGAATGAGGTGGAGACATCTGGAAAGAATAGAAATGAAGTCACTAATTAGTAGGAACATGATGGGTATAAAAAGGGTGAGAATAAGGAACAAATCAGCAAAGATTTCTATGTTTTATTTTGAGCACGTGGCTAGATAACATTTGCTGAACATGGAAACATAGGCAGAATGGCTGGATTGAAGAAAAACTGAGTTTAACTTTATACACTTAATTGTAGGATATCATATGGGAATCCTAGCAAACAAATAGCTTCACAGATCCAAAACTTGGATTTATCTCATGTGCTACAGGAGTAAGGGAATCATTTAGACAAGTAGGGAGAAGTGAGGAGCTTGAGAACAATGTAAAAGGAACTCTGGGTGAATAATAATATTTCAGAGCTAGGCAGAGGATGAGCTGTCAGGACAAGAAACTCAGAAGAAGAAAAGTGAAGGCATCTGAAAACAGAGAGCAATGATTCTTGCTAGACAATGAAGCATGTTCACATAACACCAAAATGGAATTTATGATTGTGATCCAGTGAGTGGGGAATTTTTGGTGACCTTAATATAATATGTTACTTAGTAGATGCCCATTAAATAGTTAAGAATGCAATCACAATTACCCATGGTCACTCCAGTGAGTCTCTGTGCTCCATTAGGTAGAGTCTACTGAGTTTCACAAACACAACACTAAATATCCTGAGAACAGAACAGAACTTAGTAAAAAGTAGGCTTACTTATGAATTAAATATGCTTTCATGGATCTCTCATGATGGAAGAGAGGATAAATTGTCCTTGCCTTTACCTGTTAAAATGGATGGTCATTTTCTGTGCACTAACATTTTTCCTTTGTGAAATGTATAACTGAGTGCATGAAACAATCCAAACCCCTTGAGCAAAATGTGGTGAAAGGAAGAACAGAAGCACAGGGCCCTGCTAGTTGGCTCCTGGGAAAGACCAAAGGGTTGCGGGATGTTTGATGTCTCCTACTATAGTGAAGTTTCTTACCCAACTGGAGACCTTTAACAAAGTACTGAAGAAGGCAGCCACCCCAGCGCGGCAGCATTGTGAATCCAGCCCAGAAGGAGAGAAAGAAGAGACTTTTATGTTTCAACCTCATCCTGTTTTCTCCCTTTTGTCTTTCCCTTTGTCTCTGCATTTTTATATTTCTCTCTACTGTGGGGTTCACTTCTTTTAATCCTTTGAACACCATGTGAACTTGCCACATTGAGTGCTACAGTGAAGTGGCAGTGGAGTGAAACCAACTTCTTTAATTTCCATTTATCCTAAAGTGGTCAGAAAGCCAAAGAGAAAGCAACTCAGAGACATCTATGTAAATGTGAGGAAGGCCCACTTGGATTCCAACCCTACAGGGCCTGACTCACAGTTATGTGAAAAGTGAAACCACGAACCCAGTTTAAAAGCTGAAACTAACCTAAAAAAATCTTCCCTACCTGGAATGTAGTGAATGACTTAGCAGGTGCTGGGATGTGGATTCTCCCTGCCCAGGGTGGCTAGGAGAAGCCGGAAGCAATTAGAACCCTTGAATCTTTGCTCCCTTGTCACAGATACATTTGGTCCTTTATTTCATGGGATAGTACAAATAAATATTAGCAGTTGATTTCTGTCATAATGTAGAAATGGCCATGTCTTTCCTATGCAATTGGTTAGAACATCTTATGTAGGGGCTTTGGAAAAGGAAAAAAATCTGCCAGATTCAGAAATGTAAATCTTGAAAAATGGGATGACATCCCTGGGGTGGGACTGTCTGGGTTTCCTGCAGGTCAGGGTATGACATGGGCCTAAGACAGAAGGATGGAACTGTCACCAAGGAGTACAAAGGAGTTAGTCAACCAGACTTAGGGTAAAACTTTTCTCATGTCCACTGTGGCTATTTCATTATTTTATTGTGTGGTAAAAAGGTAGAGTTTATCTTCGTGAAAGTATGGACCTGGATTAGGATTTGATTTCTATCACTTACTAGTTAAAAACTCCATGAAAACAAGAACCACTTCTGTTTTTCCCACTTCTATTTTTCTCATGTTTAGAACAGTACCTGGTATATAATAGGAACTAAATAAATATTTTTGAGAAATTAAAATAAAAAAGAAATAAGAGATGGTAAGATAGGAAGAATTTATCTAACATTAAGTAAGTTGACTAATATTTTTTAAACTCAGTTTCTTTATCTGAAGAATGGGAGTAAATAGGGTACCTTGATGAAGAGTGGCTGATAAGATTCAAGGAAAAAATAAACATAATGGCACTGCTTACCACCAGTGTTCATGAGACCCATTCAATCTATGTTTGCATTGCAGTGATTAACAAAATTTCAAAGGCATAGGTTCCTTTAGCTTATACATGGAAAAGTTAATTAAAGGATTGGAATATTTGTCATACATGATCTGAAAAGGGATCACCACAGGTTAAGCAGGTTCAACAGAGTTAGGGCATGCTATGAATATGCCCTCAGTACTCAATGAAATTCCACAGGTTATAAAAGGGGCATGTGTATGTATAACAATACAATTATAAAATTAATTATAAAATAATTTTATATATAAAAATTTTTCTCGGTATCATGGTATCATAAGAAAGGCTAAAATACTTGGGTCCTGTGACAGATGTTAGATATACATCAAGAATTTTACTTTAAAAATGGGGAAAAAATTCTAACTTCAAGGAAATACACAATACTATTTGAAAACCTAATAATAACAATGATGATAATGATTTGGCAACTGCATTTCAAACTTAATCACTGGGTAAACACTTCTAAATATGGGATTATGCAAAGTACAAGAAAATGTTTTAAATTTAAATAGTTGTCAATGACTATCGTACACTGGAAACATTAAGTTTAAAAGAAAAAAATGGAAAAGAACAAGATAAACTAGAATCTCATAAAGTCACACAATCTCAGAGCTCAATGAGTCTCTGAAATGATGTTTCAAAACTCAGCTGGCACTTGAATCTGGAAACATGCATTTCAATCTGCTTTCAGAGTGATTTGGATTTGACTAGATAGAACAGTTCCGAACAGGTCTAACCTTAAAGAGAGAGACATGGAAGAGAGTAGGAGCAAATAAGAGAGGCAGAGAGAACACCAATCTGAGAGTCTGTCTAGGAGATGTCAATTATACCTGCCTAGAAATGACTATAACAGGGCCTCAAACTTAGTCCTTAGTTTTCAGCAATTTTACTGAAAGAATGAAATAGGAAAACTGAAATACTTTAGCCCATCTCATCCAAGCTTTTCCAACCATCCAGGACCCAGTCCAGTTGCTAGCTAAGTTTTCCAGGATGTCCATAATTGGAAATAATGTAATCTTTCTTAAGCACAGTAATACTATTCATACTTTCTTAACATTACAACCACTGCCTGTGTTCTACCTCACAACACAGATTATAATAGGACCATAAAATACAGCAAATTAATTGTCTATCATGGTTGTAACAATGTTATATGACAAAGAAATAAAAAGTGGCTGTCTTCATCCCAAAGCAATTTAAAAACTAACATGGAGTCACTCTCCGCTACTCTGATCTACTATACGCTTTGCAAAATGTATCCTTTCAAAGCATTTTTTAATACACAGATATTCCCTGCTGTTGCATAATACAGTCAGCCTGCACAAAGCCTCTGTTTGTCATGGGAGGCATTTCTTTGAAAAGACCTTTCAGTGATCAGGAATACAGGGTATCAATGAACATCCCCAAAGGAGGTCCTAACTGGGAAACTTATGCAAAGGAAAGTCGTTTTGTTCCTCTTATAAATTTATACTCTGGTCCACATGACAGAGTTGGTAAATGCTATTTTAAGATTAGAAAATTGAGACTGGGGATGTAGCTCAGTGGTAGAGTACTTGCCTACCATCATGAGACCTTGGGTTCAATCCCCAGTACTGGAAAAAGAAAAAGGAAAGAAAAGAATAAGAGGAGGACACTTCATCATATTCAGATGAAAAAGGAAATGGTCATAAGGTTGTAGAGTCCCTATTTACATACCAGAACAGTATATGGAAGAACTAACATGAATTAGGAGAAGCATTGCTAAAGCAAGACTTACTCCTACTTTGGACTGTAATGGACTTTGTAATGTTGTATGGTGGTGTTTAAAAATAATTGTATCAGAGCAATTCAAAGAAAATATATGAACCATAGAAAAAGACTTCTAAGAAAAGCAATATTTGAACTAGGACTTGAAAAGATGGGTATTGTTGAAAGAATAGGTACAGAATTGGGAAGGACATTTAGGGAGAGGAGCAACTTAATTAAAAACAAATTATTATGATCTGTGTACATAAAAAATATGGACTATGATTTGTAATATGAACAATGTGAGAAGAAACCAAGTCATGAAATCAGAAAACATGGAGTAAACACTCTTCTCATGAAAAACTTTACAATGTAGTAGTTGAAATTCATGCCTTCTTTAAATAAGCTTGTTTATTTCTGGAACACATGCTTTTCTAGGGCCCACGCCATGTTTGAGTCATAATTTTAGTTCAATGTTAATGTAGTTTATAGAATGGCTCCTGAAAGTACATATGAATAGCCTATGAAAACAACCTTGAGTGGGTTGGACTTCTTTCATTTAAAAAAGTAAGGTTGTTTCATTTTCTGTAGGACTATATTCATAGGACTGTTTGTCCTTCACATTTATGAAGAATAATTTCAGTACATTCATATAATCCCTAAATGACAGGTTTATACTAACCTTTTAAAACATGTTCTTATTCAATTGGCCACAATTAAATGAAGAGACAGAGAATTCATTTTTAAAGGAGAGAGGAAAAATATTGACTTCTTAAAAAGTAAGGATTTAGGAAGTAAAATTACATTTCTAAGACAGAAAGAACAATATGGAACCAGAGCAACGAAAGAATTTTGCAATTTAGTTTTGAAGCTCTTAAAATAAAAGAACTGGAATTATAATACTTGTGGTAACATGGTTTTGATAAAGAATATATATGAGATTAATAAAGTGAGAAAATAACTATGGTTTGAAGTGATTACAAAATGAGGACATTGGGAAAATGTTGCATGAATTTCCCAAAAGGAATATTATCAAAAACAAGAAGTTTTATTAACACTTGCATATCAGCATTCTAAATTTACTCGCCTTCCATGATGTCTTTAGCCTGGACACTGATGTCACAGTGGATAAGTTTTCCTCAAGCATGTAAAACTCAAGAGACAATTCCATAAAAATATAAAGTACGGATGTGCCAACATATCTGTTCTAGACAGGATTCTACAAATTGATTTATATCAATTATATCCTAACATAAATATCCTAGAAGAGCGACTTAGGTTTTTTTAAATACCAAGGATAATTCTTTTATGAACTGCAGAATCATTTTCCATATCTGAACTCAGTCAGCATATTTGAATATGTCAACTTATTTAGCTAGAGGTTATCTATACTGAGACTCCAGAGCTTTCTTCCTGAGATTTAATACAACGGAAAGAGGTTTGCCATTTCAATTCTTAAATAACTTTGTATTGCACAATATTAGAGTTTGGAGTATTCTTGTAATCAACTAGACTCCTAAGGTGGAATTCACAGTCTATCTCAAAAACACTTTGCAGCAGACATATCTTTAAGAAGTAATTCTTGACTTATTACCTAAATTGCTCCTGTTGTCCCAATCATTGTGTGAAGTCAGACTGACTGATAACACCTCTGCACCCCACACACTCAAAAATGAAACACCCACATGCACTTCCCTTTATCAGTCCAGTAGTAGAGAGTGCCTTCATCTTTAATATACTACACAGTAATCATGTGTTAGTCAATTTCTCACTCTCAGTAAAACACCTGACAATAACAATTTACAGGAGAAAAAGTTTGTCTTGGGCTCACAGCTTCAGAAGTTTCTGCCCATAGTTTGCTGATTCCTTTGCTCTGGACCTGCAGTGAAGCAGAATATCATAGTGGAAGGTTATGGTGGAAGAAAACTGTTGGGACATAATCAAAAAGCAGAGAAAAAGAAAGAGAGAGAGAGAAAAGGGGTAGGGCCAGATATAGTCCCCAAAACCACTCCCCCAGTGACCTACTTCCTCTGGCCATGCCCCATCTGTGTACAGTTGCCAACCAGTAGTCCATTCACATTATTAATCTAACAAACGGATTAATCCACTTGAGGTTGCAGTTCTCATGATCTAATAATTTCATCTCTGAATATTCCTGCATTTCCTAACACAGGAGCTTTTGGGGGGATATTTCAGATCCAAACCACAGCATTCTATAATCTCTATCTATACTACCTAATGGGACATTGCTGGTGTTATGAGTCAAATATCTTCAACCAGCTGTTTTTGTGAATAAAATTTTACTGGAGTCATACTTTACTCATTTGTTTACATATTGTCTATGGAGTTTTCAGACTACTACAATGGCAAAATTGGGTAGTTGTGACCAAAATTAAATGATCACAAAGTCGAAAATATTTACTATCTGTCCCTTTATAAACTTGTTGATGATTGATTGATCTATAGTCTAAATGCCATAATATATCAGGAATTATTGCTCACTTAAAGATGCCTAAATTGAGTGCTTCTTAATTTAAATGATGCAAAGTGATGTCTGAAGGAGGCACTTAGAACTATTATTTTTAATCTAATTTTGACAATCAATTTTTGTGAATATCCTTTAATATTATACTACAAATGGCTATAGCATTTGGCCATCAGAGAAGAAATAATATGTAGTATGCATTTTTAATGTGCCAGGTATAGGTATGCTCTTTTGGATAAATGATTGATTTCAATCTTCACAGCTACTTAGTGAACTATTATTATCTTCAATTTACAGACAAATAGAGGACAAAAGGGCTTATAAAAATTGCCTAAGGATAAATAACTAGTATGTGAGGCAGTTGATTTTATGCCAGGTCCTTATTCTTCAACATCCAGGTTACTCCTAGTACACAAAAAAGGATTTTCTTTAAGCTGTTGAGGAAACTAAGTAAAGCATGCAGGTAATTTACATCCTGGATTGCTTCTCTAGCCCAAGAGTCCTCTAATATTTATTTTCAAATAAATACTACTGTATAAATAAAAGGAGCCCCAAAATGCCAGTTAGAGCCATTACAATGAAAATAGCCCTTTAGAAAACAATTATTCAACTATCATTACAGGTAGGAAAGTAGTAGTGTGACACACTGTGTATTATAGTTCTCCCTGAAAGTGTTTCTGTGTTGGAGACCAAGAAGCTTTTAACCATTAAAGATCTCAGCTTTGCCTCTCTTTAATTCACTCCTCCACTCAAGTCAATTTTCAAACTTTCATTTGAGGAGTTCATTGACAACATGCTTTGAAACGAGTGGCATACATTATATTTCAGGAAGCACTGAGGTGGCATCAGACCTTGTCTGAAATGCACGGTCCAGTACTGTGTACAATATTAGAATGGCTACCACTATTCTGAAAGTATTTGCACTAAAACAAAATGAAGGTCTCAAATGTTTGAGGACACAAATGGACTCCTGATCAGAAACAGGATGCTGAGAAAGAGACTTTATTTAAGGAGATGGATCCATGTGACTGATCCAAATGAAAAGGAATGGAATTGTATTTCAAACAACTACTTTGATCCCACAGAGTTGATTTCCTTAGAAATCACATCATAATCAAGATCAATCTGAGAGTGAAAGGAGTGAAAAAAAGGGATCATCATTTTACTATTATCTAGCCCAAAATTTTAGAAAGTTTGTTAAGAACATTAATCAAATAATATTCTGCATGTGCATTTCATAGTTAATTCTACAGACATCTACTAAGTTTACAAAGTGCTAAACATTTTGTGATATCTGGAGCTTCAAAGTTGTTTTCTTCTATAAGATGCTGCCCTCAAGGAATTGCTTTTAAAAGAGAACATGATGGATAAATAACTATAATATACTAACATAACTAAAATAAAGTAAGAGTGGAGAAGAAAAGTGATAAGACCATTTACCAGCATACATGCTAGGGTAGGTCAAATCATTCATCTTTAGTTAGTGAAACAAAGGAATCCAAGATCAGAAAAGTTGCAAACTTATTCCCATAATTGAAGTGAAAACTCTTAAGTATAGAATTAGAAAAACAAAATCCAGGGAAAGAATGATAACAAAAAGAAGCATCCACACAGATATTAGGAAAACTGACCTAAATAGAAGCAGTAAGGCAAACACAGACTTCCTGACATACTAATGGTTTTTATCATCAATTAGAAGTTAGACATCAGTGAAACATGTCTGGTTTTATCTTCACAGTTACTACTTAGAACTAAAAAAGATATTTCCTCTCATTGTAATTAAGCCATTTGTTTAATTCCTACTCTCAGGCATAAGTGATTAGAAAGTGAAATGATTACTGACTGCAGCAAAAACCTAATCAATATAACCTGATTCATTTATCATGTTATGGCACATTACAAAAGTTAAAATACAAGAAATAAAACACTCCATATCTTTTCTTTTAAGAAGCATTTATTTTATATGTCACATGTAAAAATATTAGTGGTTGGGTGTGCCTTTCACAAAATGCTTCTTTATCTTCCTCACATAAATAACTACTCCCATGAATCTCAATCAGGCTAGAGTTATTGCAGTGATCATCAGATTAAACATGTTTTCATTTGTTCTAGAATAAAACCAGAATCCATTTTAGCATGATATATTTCAAATTCATCTAATGTATTCCAAATTGTTATCTGTGGTTTATATAGAAACAAACACCACATTCCTTTAACCATATTGATTCACTAAGAAGACAAACACTGCCTCTATCATTTAGCAGCTGTTAACCACAGGCAAGCTTTTAACCCCTGACTGTCAGTTTCTTCATCTGTAGAAGGTGGGAGATAATAATTCAGTAGGCTGTTTTAAGGACGAAGTGGGATAGTCCATGCATGAAGCAACTAGCAAAATGCCCAGTACTGAGTAGGGATCAATAAAGGCTGTTAGTTTCCCTTTAGAAAAAATACTCTCTTTCCTCTATTTTTTCATCTCCAAATAAAGATGGGTTTTGTAATGCCATTTTCCTTATTAGTTCAAATTCCTTAAGTAGAAGAGGACTTGAGTATATGGAAGAGATACTATGTACAGTAACAAACTGTGTATTTCACTTTTTCATGGCCTCCACGATGATGTTAATAGTTAAAAATATTGCCTAGACAGCCATCTTCAGTGCACTGTATGTGGCCTGCAATGAAGTTTAAACATTCACCCCTGATCACGACCCACAATTATGTGAAAAGCTTAGGTTGAAGAAGATGGTAGAAAGTAGATGAGCCAGAGGAAGTCAAGCTTAGAAATTCTGATTATAGATGTTAGGATCAGACCAATAGGATAGGAAACCTGGTTCTGCCCATTTAAATTGTGTGGCCTTAGACAATTTACTCTCTCTCCCTGAGTTCAGTTAAATATGATTAAACAATGTTAGGTGTTTAATGTCTGATATTTAAAGTGCTCTGTCCATAAAAGGCGCTTAATAAATTGTAGTTAAGTATATTTTTTTCTATTGTTTCCAATCATGGGCAACTTTAAATGAAGGAGCTCTCCTAAAGTGGTTTTGTGTGAAAGATAACCCCCCCCCCCACACACACACACACACACACACGATGTACCCTGGAGTCTTCTACTCCAATTTTGTACCAAGATTCAACAACATTTGCAAAACATAGAAGCTTATTAGAAATGTAGACTCTAGAGTTTTTTTCAGTTATATGAATCAGAATCTGCATTTCAAAAACAATTCAGATAATTTAAATTTTCAATCAAATTTTACAGCACTGATCTAAAGAACCTTTTAATGATAATTGCTCCATGAATATTGGGACATAGTGTCTTTTATATATAATATCATATATTAATATTTGATAAGTTGAATTAAAAATATTGTATAATCAATTTTCATCATGAAACAGGTCAAACTGGCATATAAGTGTTAGTTTTTTTTCTATAGGTATACATGTTTTAGTTCTTTTCTACCCAAGTAGTCACAATCTTATGGAAAGTTGAAAACAGGTATTTGATTATATTAATTGGAGAAGAGTAAAAATTGAAACAAATGAGTACTGCTATTCTGAGAAAAAGACTAATTCACCTGCTTTTCTAGTACTTACTTTCTATGCAGATCACATTATTCCCTAAGATAATTTATATCATTATTTTATAGGGATAATATAGGAACCATTGATACATTTAATCAGAATATAGGAATGGAAGATGCATAAAATGAAGAATACATACTTGTATTTTTCCTTTAGAGAAAATCCTTAAGAAAGTACTTATGTCTGGAACCCACCTCAAGAAATGCTGACATAATCTATCTGAGTGAGACTTAGGCATGGGCATTTTTGAAAAGTTCCTGAGGCAATTAAGTGAAGCCAGTGCTGAGAACTGCAGCTTTCCATAGAACTAGCCTCAGGGTTCCTGTGAAGAATGTCTTCATCTAGCTGTGCCTTTCTGATTGAAAAATGCAAGAGCTCATACCATATTCAAAGGTAAGTTGGGCACAAGGGCTAGGTCACACAGATGGCCTTTGTCACCCACACATTGATTTGCCACAATTCCAAAGTTAGGATTTGGTTAGAATTTATAACACAAAATTTGCTAATTAATGGGCAATTTGTCTAATCAGTTCACACTCAAAAATTGCCCCCTTTTTATCAGTTATATCCATCTCTTCCTAATTTTTGCCACTGAAAAGAAAACAGATGTTTAAAACTCAAGTAAGAAAGGAAGAAAATCATCTAAAGATTTCATAAAAAGAGATGTTGAAGAAACACACAAAACCACTGACAAATGACTTCATGCAATGTCAGACCAGTTAAAAAAAAGAGGAGATCGGGAATAAGGAGCAAGATGAACATAAAAGATAGTTCAGGGGCCAGGGGTTTGAACAATGGTGGAATGAGACAGACATCATTACCCTATATACACGTATGATTACACAAATGGTCTGAATCTACATCGTGCACAACCATAGAAACAAAAATTATACCCATTTGTGTACAATGAGTCAAAATGAAGTCTGTAAAAATAAAATAACAATAATAATAATTAAAACTGACAGTTCAAATGAGAATTACCTGAATTTCAAGTTATTAAGAAAGGCCCTTGGATGGTGAAGGCCTGTAATCCCAGTGGCTCAGGAAACTGAGGCAGGAGGACTGTAAATTCAAAGCCAGCCTCAGCAATTTAGAAAGGCCCTGAATAATTTTGTGAGGCCCTCTCTCAAAATAAAAAATAAAAACAGACTGGGGATATGTGTCAGGGTCAGTGGTTAAACACCCCTGGGTTCAATCCCTGGTACCAAAAAACAAACAAACAAACAAAAAGAATAAAGCAAGGTCCTTGGGAAAACTGCTGATCTACTAAAAGATTTCTGCATAAAAGATGCCCTGTACGAGTGTGTTGCAAGAGTCACCCACACAGTGAAGGTGAAACAAAGAGGATATACAAGTTTATTTGGTATAAATTTGATTAATTAAAACTATTCATATATCAAAAAAAAGTGGGAAGAGCATATTCCAAATAATAATTAACAGTGAGTAAGACAGGATCATCAAAGTTATTGTTGTTTCATTAAAGTCTCCTCTACTTTTCAAATTTACTAATATAACTTGAAAAACTTTTGGAAGCATAAAGTAAAATAAAATAAAAGACTTTGAAGTTTAAATCAAACTAAGGCAAACATCTACTGTTCTCAGTTGTGGAGAGTTTAATTCATAAAGATACTCATTTCCTGACATGCTACCATAGAAATTAACTGAGATTCAAGAAATAGAATTTCAAATATCCACAACTTCTATCAATATGCAATAAATTCATTGATAAACTTCGTTTTAATGAGGAGTATAAAAATCGAAAGTTGATGTAACAAACTGGTATATTTCATAAAATAAGAAAATGTTATATGTATGAAAATAGTATCTCTTACATAAAAAGAAAGTAATGAATATAGAAATCAAATCACCGTCAACACATCTTCCCTGTTGAATGAGTTCAGAGGAGCAAATGCATGACTTCAGTAATTTTCCTAATATCATCATTTACTATAGTCCTCAGTCTGAATCAACAAGTAATTTAAAAATTATTTTCCCAGGGATGGGGATGTATCTCAGTGGTAGAGAGTATAACTAGCATGCATAAAGGGCCTGGGTTCAGTGCAAAACATACATATACACACATATAGAGAAAAAAGACAATTTGCTCCTCCTAGACACCATATGGAGCTATGGTGGTATGGAAGGGATGATGATATTTTAGGATGAAAACATTGCAAGCTAGTTTGGGGTTAGTGAGGATGTAGAGAGACATGAGAAACTTACAAGGTATAATATGTCAAGCAAATTAAGTAGCACACTGAGAAAGAAAATGTTTAACATCTATCTTTTTACCCTTTGTACTCATAAGATACAATACTCAAATCACAGTACTAAGCCAGAAAGCAGATGGCTAAGAACCCACTGAACAGCAGGTAATAGAACGAGAAGAGGTTATTAATGCTGGAGGACCTCAGAATGCAGGGGAGGCCCCATGCCATGCTCCCTGACATTGCTGCTAGGGACATCCCAATACCAGAATTAAGTGTGATCAAGAAAGAGTCTGCATATGGAGGAAGGCTCTCAATATTCTTGGGAGAGCATGAACTGGTATTTCTTTTACAGGGCATTAAACAACAGCACTGATAAATTATTTGCAGAAAGCTGCTATAAATTGCACAAAGTAACATATGCAGTTCCAAGAATCAGACAGTCTCCCCATGAACTTTCATGGTAATTTCTGTTATGTGTTTAAAAAAAATACAGAAAATGTAACAAGAAAGGTCAACTGGGAAAGATATGGGTTCCCATTAGCTGACAAATTGAGTCTTCCCGAAAGCAACCAGCATCACGTCCTCCCATTCGTTGTCTCATATTTTATCTGCTGTCTCCTGAAGCTGGGATTGAGTTTGTGACTTCAAATTCTACAGATGGAACATAATCAGAAAGTGTTGACATAAATATGTAATCACTGAGTGTCAATGCCAAGGATTCAAAGAATTCACTCATGTAGAGAAGTCTCACCTAATTTATTTACCAAATATTTCTTTCTATGAAAACTGGGAGAGACAGAATTTGCAGAAAGAAAACATGATAATTTTATCAGTTTAATTATCCTATTTTTTTTCTTCCAGGCACTCTTTTTCACATATCTTATTTGGCAAGGCAAAACAGAAGGAATCTGAGACTATATTAAACTGAAACCTAAGATACCCTTCACCCATGTAAATGATGCAGGGCAGGGTCCCAGCCTCAATTTCTAAAAAGTAAACTGAAACCTAAGATACCCTTCACCCATGTAAATGATCCAGGGCAGGGTCCCAGCCTCAATTTCTAAAAAGTACCTAACATTTACAATTCTGTGGTTGGGAATCGCAGATAGAGCCTTAAAAAGAAATCTTTCCAATTCTTTCTTACAAAATCATAATAACACCATTAGGAAAACTTAGAATATAGAACAGAAGAAGAAAATTACAAATGTATCCCACTTATGAATATCTATGCAGACATTCTGAACAAACTATTAGCAAATCAATTGCAACAGCATATTAAAACAACAGCGGAATGTTAGGAAATGTGCTTATTTTTTCCTTCTCTGAAAAATAGAAAAGGTATATAGGAAGTCTTCATAGATGCTTAATGTAATATTTTTAAAATAATAACAGGAACAGGAAACTAGAAACTAATGGATTCTGTACTAATGGATGCATAATATAAACAATACGGCACATAGGACACAATCTGCCATCCTTTATACATCATGTTTACATGTGAAATCCTGAAAGCCTTGACATCAAAGTCAGGCATAAGAGACAGATAACTAATTTTCCTTCTATTATTCTGGAATTGTTTGCCAACGTAATGCCAGTGGACTAGAGACAGAAAATATACATAATAAGTATAAAACAATAGCAAAAATAGAAAATCCAATGGGGAGGCTATTTAAAAAGTCATAAATATTAAAGAATTTCAAAATAGTGGCAAAGTTAAAAAATAAATACACATATTTTTCTACTACTGAAATAATAACAGGGCAGAAAATGTGATTTCAAAAATATCTCATTCACAATAGCAAAAGCAAAAAAAGAATCTTGAAAATAACTACTAAAAATATGAAGGATTCATGAATTTAGTTATAAAACTCTGCTAAGGCAATAAATTTTAAGTAAGTGGAGAAACTTATTTTGTTTTTGGGTATAGAGATCTAATTTTCTATCATGTGAGTTCTCCATAAACCTTCAATAAACTCAGTGTATGCTCAGGAGATATTCCAATGTGTATACATGTCTGTCTGTCGGTTTACACTACATCTATATTTAATTTTAGTGTGTCAAAATATTTAAAAATTTATAAAAAGAAAGAAAAATTTAAGAACATTCAAATAAAAGAACAATAATGACAAGTAGTTGCCCTAAATAACATTGAAACATAATAAAACAACCAAGATTACAAACAGGTTTTGTAAGTGCATGACCAGAATAAATCACTGGAAAATAATTTTCGAAAGTTTAAACCTATCCAAGATATATTGGTAACTAAAATAGGAAAAGGAAAGTATTTCAGATAGACAAAGGGAAGGGAGATCATTCAATAACTGCCAGTCACTGGATAATAAGTAAGACAGAGTTCACTCATTTCACCAAACAAGTTCTAGACAGATCAAGTATTTAAATATAAAACATATGTAATACTGGAAAAGTAAGAAAATCTGCATATATGTTATCAACAAAGAAAAATAATATTTCACAACATAAAATTTTCTAAACATTGGTATGATAACAAGCCCCAAAGAGAAGCTGGGCATACATGCTCATAATCCCAGTGACTTGGGAGATTGAGGCAGGAGGATCACAAGTTTAAGACCAGCCAGGACAATTAACAAGACTCTGTCTCAACATAAGAATAAAAGGAACTGGGGATGTAACTGAGAGGTAAAGCACTCCTAGGTTCACGTCCCAGTACAAATAATAATAATAATGATAATAATAATAATAAAATATAAATTATAAATTATAATTTCTCTATAAATTATAGAGAAATCTTAAGAACAAATTAAAATTTGAAACAGTATTTGGAACATACTGACAAAAGGAAATATATTCAAACCCAAAAGAAACAGGAACAAAAAATATGAAGAAATACAGAGAGAAAATATAAAGACTAAAGAAATATGTGGGTGATTGGATTCAATAAACAATTAGTACAGATTTTTAGACACTTCATATATCAGACTTACAAATATACAAGAGATGACTTAAGTATTTTTGAACATTTATATAACAGATACTCTGATACATTTGGAGAAAATATAAATGAGCATACTTTTTGGAGAACAATTTAGTTGTATCTGTCCAAATTTTAAATGGAAAGTCTCATTTTCCTAGCTTTTATAACTCAAAGACTTTACATATAGAAATATTTACCCCTGTATGAAAACAACATATTTTTCACATATGTAATTTGACATGTATGTAACCTTTCTCTCCACATACATGCGTATGTGTACACACACATACATATAAATGTTCATTGTTGCATTGTGAAAATTAAAATTTCAAGAAAATTTATTATATTTTGACTCATTCATACAACAGGACAACATATAAAAATAAGAAATAAAATTGATTCATATGTATTCAAATAGAAAGATGTCCATAGCAAGTTGTTTAGTAAAAAGCAGACAACATAGTGTGATCTGATTTATGTTCTAATCAATATTTGTATGTATTCTCCTTGATATACAGCTATTTTATTTCTTAAACTTCAATCTAATTAGTTAGGCATGACAGTAGAATGCATTTTGACACACTGTACACAAATAGAGCACAACTTCTCATTCCTCTGGTTGTACACGGTGCAGAGTCACACAGGTCCTGTAATCATACATGTATATAAGGGTAATAATGTCCACGGGTCCTGTAATCATACATGTATATAAGGGTAATAATGTCCATCTCATTCCACTGTTCTTCCTATCTCTATACCCCCTACCCTACCCTCCTCTCTGCCCAATCCAAAGTCCTTCATTCTTCTCTATCTGGCCCCATTTTGAATCAGCATCCACTTATCAGAGAAAGCATTCAACCTTTGTTTTTTGGGGTTTGGCTTATTTCACTTAGCATGATATTCTCCAGCTCTATCCATTTACCTGCAAATGCCATAATTGTGTTCTTCTTTTAGGGTGAGTAATTTTTGTTGTGTATATGTACCACATTTTCTTTACCTGTTCGTTTGTTGCAGGGCATCTAATTTGGTTTCATAGTTTAGCTATTGTGAATTGAGCTGCTACAAACATTGATGTGCCTACATAATTATAGTATGCTGATTTTAAATATTTTGGGTATAAACTGAGAGTGGGATAGCTGGGTAAAATGGTGGTTCCCTTCCAAGTTTTCTAAGGAATCTCTGTACTGCTTTCCATAATGGTTGAACCAATGTACAGTCCAGCAACGTATAAGTGTACCTTTTCTTCTACATCCTCGCCAACAATTATATTATAGTTGCTTGTATTCTTGATAATTGCCATTCTGATTGGAGATGAAAGCTTAGAGCAGTTTGATTTACATTTCTCTAATTGCTAGAGATGTTGAACGTTTTTTAAATATATTTTTTTATTTATTTATTTATTTATTTTTATTGTAAACAAATGGGATACATGTTGTTTCTCTGTCTGTACATGGCGTAAAGGCATACCATTTGTGTAATCATAAATTTACATAGGGTAATGTTGTTTGATTCATTCTGCCATTTTTTCCCTTCCCCCCCACCCCTCCCACCCCTCCCCTCCATCTATACAGTCCTTCCTTCCTCCATTCCTGCCCCCCTCCCTAAACCCAACTCCAACCCCAACACTAACCCTTCCCACCCCCCATTATGTGTCATCATCCACTTATTAGCGATATCATTCTTCCTTTGTTTTTTTGAGATTGGCTTATCTCACTTAGCATGATATTCTCCAGTTTCATCTATTTGCCTGCAAATGCCATAATTTTATCTTTCTTTATGGCTGAGTAATATTCCATTGTATATATATACCACATTTTCTTTATCCATTCATCAATTGAAGGACATCTAGATTGGTTCCACATCTGGCTATTGTGAATTGAGCAGCTATGAACATTGATGTGGCTGTATCTCTGTAATATGCTGATTTTAAGTCCTTTGGGTATAGGTCAAGGAGTGGGATAGCTGGGTCAAATGGTGGTTCCATTCCAAGTTTTCTAAGGAATCTCCACACTGCTTTCCAGAGTGGCTGCACTAATTTGCAGCCCCACCAGCAATGTATGAGTGTACCTTTCTCCCCACATCCTCGCCAGCACCTGTTGTTGCTTGTATTCTTGATAATCGCCATTCTAATTGGGGTGAGATGGAATCTTAGGGTGGTTTTGATTTGCATTTCTCTTATTACTAGAGATGTTGAACATTTTTCCATATGTTTGTTGATTGCTTGTAGATCTTCTTCTGTGAAGTGTCTATTCATTTCTTTAGCCCATTTGTCAATTGGATTATTTACATTTTTGGTGTAGAGTTTTTTGAGTTCTTTGGATTCTGGAGATTAGCGCTCTATCTGAAGTATGATTGGCAAAGATTTTCTCCCACTCTGTAGGCTCTTTCTTCGCATTGCTGATAGTTTCCTTTGCTGAGAGAAAGCTTTTTAGTTTGAATCTATCTGTTATTGATTCTTGCTTTTATTTCTTGTGCTATGGGAGTCCTGTTGAGGAAGTCTGGTCCTAAGCCGACATGTTGAAGCTCTGGACCTACTTTTTCTTCTATAAGATGCAAGGTCTCTGGTCTGATTCCGAGGTCCTTGATCCATTTTGAGTTTAGTTTCATGCATGGTGAGAGATATGGGTTTAGTTTCATTCTGTTGCATATGGATTTCCAATTCTCCCAGCACCATTTATTGAAGAGGCTATCTTTTCTCCATTGCATATTTTTGGCCCCTTTGTCTAGTATGAGAAAATTGTATTTATTTGGGTTTGTGTCCGTGTCCTCTATTCTGTACCATTGATCCACCTTTCTATTTTGGTACCAATACCATGCCATTTTTGTTACTATTGCTTTGTAGTAGAGTTGAAGATCTGGTATTGCGATACCCCCTGCTTCACTCTTTCTGCCAAGGATTGCTTTAGCTATTCTGGGTTTTTATTCTTCCAGATGAATTTCATAATTGCTTGCTCTATTTCTGTAAGGTACATCATTGGGATTTTCATTGGAATTGCATTGAATCTGTATAACACTTTTGGTAGTATGGCCATTTTGACAATATTAATTCTGCCTATCCAAGAACATGGGAGATCTTTCCATCTTCTAAGGTTTTCTTTAATTTCTTTCTTTAGTGTTCTGTAGTTCTCATTGTAGAGGTCTTTCACCTCTTTTGTGAGATTGATTCCCAAATACTTCATTTTTTTCGAAGCTATTGTGAATGGGGTAGTTTTCCTAATTTCTCTTTCTGAAGATTCATCGCTTATGTATAAAAATGCCTTAGATTTATGTGCATTGATCTTATATCCCGCTACTTTACTGAATTCACTTATGAGATCTAAAAGTTTTCTGGTGGAATTTCCTGGTTCCTCTAAGTATACCATCATATCATCAGCAAATAGGGATAGTTTGAGTTCTTCTTTTCCTATTCGTATCCCTTTAATTTCTTTGGTCTGTCTAATTGCTCTGGCTAGAGTTTCAAGGACGATATTGAATAGAAGTGGTGAAAGAGGGCATCCCTGCCTTGTTCCAGTTTTTAGAGGGAATGCTTTCAGTTTTTCACCATTTAGAATGATATTAGCCATGGTTTTAGCATAGATGGCCTTTACAATGTTAAGGAATGTTCCCACTATCCCTATTTTTTCTAGTGTTTTGAGCATGAAGGGGTGCTGTATTTTATCAAATGCTTTTTCTGCATCTATCGAAATAATCATGGGATTCTTGACTTTAAGTCTATTGATATGGTGAATGACATTTATTGATTTCCTGATGTTGAACCAACCTTGCATCCCTGGGATGAAACCCACTTGATCATGGTGCGCTATCTTTTTAATATGTTTTTGTATGCGATTTGCTAAAATTTTGTTTAGAATTTTTGCGTCGATGTTCATTAAGGATATTGGTCTGAAATTTTCTTTCCTCGATGTGTCTCTGTCTGGTTTAGGTATCAGGGTAATATTGGCTTCATAGAATAAGTTTGGGAGAGTTCCCTCCTCTTCTATTTTATGGAATACTTTGAGAAGTATTGGAATGAGCTCTTCTTTAAAAGTTTTGTAGAACTCGGCTGAGAACCCATCTGGTCCTGGACTTTTCTTTGTTGGAAGGCTTTTGATGACTTCTTCTATTTCATTACTTGAAATTGATCTACTTAAATTGTGTATGTCCTCCTCGTTCAGTTTAGGCAATTCATATGTCTCTAGAAACCTGTTGATGTCTTCGAAATTTTCTATTTTGTTGGAGTATAGATTTTCAAAATAGCTTCTAATTATGTTTTGTATTTCAGTCGTGTCTGTTGTGATATTTCCTTGTTCATTCCGAATTTTAGTGATTTGGGTTTTCTCTCATCTTCTCTTTGTTAGTGTGGCTAAAGGTTTATCAGTTTTGTTTATTTTTTCGAAGAACCAACTATTTATTTTGTCAATTTTTTGTATTGTTTCTTTTGTTTCAATTTCATTGATTTCAGCTCTGAGTTTAACTATTTCCTGTCTTCTACTACTTTTGGTGTTGGTCTGTTCTTCTTTTTCTAGGGCTTTGAGCTGTAGTGTTAGGTAATTTATTTTTTGAGTTTTACTTCTTTTATTAAATGCGCTCCATGAAATAAATCTTCCTCTAAGTACTGCTTTCATAGTGTCCCAGAGATTTTGATATGATGTTTCTTTGTTCTCGTTTACCTCTAAGAATTTTTTAATTTCCTTCCTAATATCTTGTTATCCATTTATCATATAGTACCATATTGTTTAATCTCCAGGTGTTGGAGTAGTTTCTGTTTTTTACTCTTTCATTAATTTGTAACTTCAATCCATTATGATCTGATAGAATACAAGGTAGTGTCTCTATCTTCTTCTATTTGCTGACATTAGCTTTGTGGCATAACATATGGTCTATTTTAGAGAAGGATCCATGTGCTGCTGAGAAGAAAGTGTATTCGCTCTTTGTTGGATGCTATAGTCTATAAATGTCTGTTAAGTCTAAATTATTGATTGTGTTATTGAGATCTATGGTTTCTTTCTTCAATTTTTGTTTGGAAGATCTGTCCAGTGGTGAAAGAGGCGTGTTAAAATCACCTAGTATTATTGTGTTATGGTCTATTTGGTTTCTAAAATTGAGAAGGATTTGTTTAACATACATGAATGAGCCACTGTTTGGGGCATAGATGTTTATGATTGTTATATCTTGCTGATTTATGCTTCCCTTAAGCAGTATGAAATGTCCTTCTTTATCCCTTCTGACTAACATTGGCTTGAAGTCCACATTATCTGAAATGAGGATGGATACTCCAGCTTTTTTACTGAGTCCATGTGCATGGTATGTTTTTCCCCATCCTTTCACCTTTAGTCTATGGGTATCTCTTTCTATGAGGTGAGTCTCTTGCAGGCAACATATTGTTGGATCTTTCTTTTTAATCCAATCTGCCAGTCTATGTCTTTTGATTGATGAATTCAGGCCATTAACATTCAGGGTTATTATTGAGATATGATTTGTATTCCCAGTCATTTGGTTCATATTTAAAATTTTTGACACATCTTGGTTCCTCCTTTATTTGACAGTTCCTTTAGGATAATTCCTCCCTTTGCTGATTTGCTTCTTTGTTTTTTATCTCTTCCTCATGAAATATTTTGCTGAGAATGTTCTATAATGCTGGCTTTCTTTTTGTAAATTCTTTTAGCTTTTGTTTATCATGGAATGATCTTATTTCATCGTCAAATTTGAAGGTAAGTTTTGCTGGGTATAAGATTCTTGGTTGGCATCCATTTTCTTTGAGAGCTTGAAAAATGTTGTTCCAGGCCCTTCTAGCTTTTAGGGTCTGGATTGAAAAATCTGCTGATATCCATATTGGCTTCCCCCTGAATGTAATTTGGTTCTTTTCTCTCACAGACTTTAAAATTCTGTCTTTATTTTGTATGTTCGGTATTTTCATTATAATGTGCCTTGGTGTGAGTCTGTTTTAATTTTGTGTATTTGGAGTCATATAAGCCTCTTGGACTTGATTTTCCATTTCATTCTTCAGATTTGGGAAATTTTCTGATATTATTTCTTCAAATAGATTGTTCATTCCTTTGGTTTGTTTCTCTAAGCCTTCCTCAATCCCAATAATTCTCAAATTTGGCCTTTTCATGATATCCCATAGTTCTTGGAGATTCTGTTCATGATTTCTCACCATCTTCTCTGTTTGTTCAACTTTGTTTTCGAGGTTAAATATTTTGTCTTCAATATCTGAAGTTCTGTCTTCCAGGTGTTCTATCCTATTAGTTATGCTTTCTATGGAGTTCTTAATTTGGTTTATTGTTTCCTTCATTTCAAGGATTTCTGTTTGGTTTTTTTTCAATATCTCTAACTCTTTATTGAAATGATCTTTTGCTTCCTGAATTTGCTCTGTTAACTGTCAATTGGTGCGATCGTTCAATGCCTGCATTTGCTCTTTCATCTCATCGCTTGCTTCCCTAATCATTTTAATTATGTACATTCTGAACTCCCTTTCTGTCATTTCTTCTGCCATGCTGTCGTTGGATTTTATTGATGTAACATCTAGATTTGTTTGGGGCATTTTCTTCCCTTGTTTTCTCATATTGTTCAGGAGTCAGTGGGTCATTAAGATATTGCAGATTTCCTCTATCAACTTATAATGTCCCTGAAGATTACTAGTATATCCCCTCTTATCCTTCAGTAGCCTGAAGTCTTGGAGGAGGTTGATAATGCAGAGCTCCACGAAGAAGCTGCCTCTCTAGGGGTGGTGACCCTCTGGTGGCATATATTCCCTGCTAGTCGGCAGAGGTGCCTCCACTTGTTGACCAATGGTCATCCAATGGGGAACTAGACTGCGGGCTGAGGCAAGGCCTGTTTGTGCCTGTGTCTCTGGTTTTACCGTCCCTGTGGGAAAACCTTCCCCGGCCGGGAAGACTCACTCGGTGGGGACGTCTTGCTGGTCAATTGCCCTCCTAGAGGTTCCCCTCAATCTACAACTACCACCTGGGCTGGGCTGTCTTCCTCTGCAAGGATCCCAGGGGCCCGGACCTACGTCCTGGGCCTGGGAGCCTCACCCTTCGCAGGCGAGTCTCCTTAGGCTGCCTCTCCCAGAGAATCTGCCCGCCGCCCTGGAAACTTCGCTCCGCCCCTAGGCGTGTCTCTGTGAGGCTTTTCCAGCAAGAAGCCACCTAGCTCCTGGGACCCTGCTCTGCACCAATCGTCTGGCTATGCAGCCCCTCCTCTGAGCCACCACCTGGAGCCCCATACAATAGCTCCGAGACCCAGAGACCCGCCACACACCTCCTCCTCCGGACAGCTGCCCGGTTTCCGACACAGTCACTAGGAGTCCAAACAACTTACTTCGGGTCTCCTCCTCCCGCCAACCACCCGTAGCCCTAGGCAGTCACTCCAAGTCCAAGTGACCCGCCCTGTTCCTCCTCCTCCTCCTTGGGGTAGCCCCCCGGGTGTTCAGGAGCGGTGGCTCTGAGACCAAGTGACTCACCACGCTCCTCCTCCAGGCAGGCCACCGGTGTTCAGGAGCGGTTGCTTTTAGTCCAATCAACTCACCACTCGGCTCCTCCTCTGGCAACCCCCTGTGGCTCTGATGCAGTCACTCCTAGACCAAGCGTCCCACTGCTCTCCTCCTCCAGGCAGGCCACCAGTGTTCTGGAGCAGTTGTTCTGAGATCAAACAGCTCGCCATGCAGCTCCTCCTCTGGCAACTGCCTGTGGCTCTGATGCAGTCACTCTTAGGTCAAGCAACCCGCCGCACTCCTCCTCTTCCTCCGGGCAACCTCCCTGTGTTCAGGAGCACTGGCTCTGAGTTCAAACAGTTCACCACGCAGCTCCTCCTCTGGCAACTGCCTGTGGCTCTGATGCAGTCACTCCTAGACCAAGCGTCCCGCCACGCTCCTCCTCTTCCTCCAGGCAGTCCCCCGGTGTTCAGGAGCGCTCGCTCTGAGTTCAAACAGCTCACCACGCAGCTCCTCCTCTGGCAACTGCCTGTGGCTCTGATGCAGTCACTCCTAGACCAAGCGTCCCGCCGCGCTCCTCCTCTTCCTCCGGGCAACCCCCCAGTGTTCATAAGCGGTCGTTCTGGGTCTAAACAGCTCGCCACGCAGCTCCTTCTCAGGCAGCTGCCCAGAGCCCCAGTGGTTGCTCGAGTCCAAGTGCTGTGCTGAGCCGCCTCCTCTTTGATGATCCCAGTTGTCCGTGTTTACCGCTCCAGTGGGGGGAGGGGCGTCTTGCCAAGCAACTCCACTTCACAAATTCCCTGCGTTCCAGGGCTACTGCCCCATCCGGGACGCCTCCCCAATGGGAGAGACTCACCCGGCAGCTTTGAGTTGGTCCCAAGTCTCTCACTATCTCCTCTTTTGAATCTTGCATCCTGGAGCAACGTGAAATGCAGCCGCCCTCTAGTCCGCCATCTTGGCCCGCCTATCTAAATATATTTTTGATCCATTTTATTTCTTCTGTGAAGTGCCTGTTCAGTTCCTTAGCCCATTTATTGAATGGGTTATTTGGTGTTAAGTTTTTTCTCCCATTCTTTATTTATCCTTGAGATCAGTGCTCTGAGGAGCATGAGGTAAAAATTTTCTCCCATTCTGTAGACTTTCTCTTCACATTATTGATTGTTTCCTTTGCTGAGAGAAGCATTTTAGCTTGAATCCATCTCATTTATTAATTCTTGATTTTGTTTCTTGTGCTTTAGGCATCTTGCTAAGGAAGTCAGGTCCTAAGCTGACATAATGAAGATTTGGGCCTACTTTTTCTTCTATTAGATGCAGGGTCTCTGTTTTAGTGCCTAAGTTAAACTTCAGCTAAACTTCAGTTAAACTTCAATTTAGCTGCGATTCTATCCACACATCCCCACCAAAGGGCTCATACTACTTTAGAAAAATCAACTAGCTAACAACATAAGTAGATTTTAAAAAGTGATCTTAATTAAGTTGACCCCAAATATATAACCTAAATGAACTACCATCTTCAAAGCATTACCACATACTGACCTAAATTTTACTCTAAATTATACTGGATACATATTGCACAATTCAGAAGGCAGCTACAGAGATTTTAAGAGAACATCAGTTTGTGTTACAAACTGCAGTAGTGAACCCCAAGATAAGGCAGGATGTGTATGGACATCAAAATGTTTTTTTGATTTGATAAAATTCTAGGATCTTCTAGATCCTTTCTTTCTTGCCTAACAAATTTCTCTTATTATTTCTCCCTTCAAGCATTTCATATGCCTAAGATGAAATCATGTGAAACTGTTGACACTCTTTTTTTAAATTATTTTTTGGTTCATTGTACACAAATGGAGTACAATTTTCATTTCTTTGGTTGTATACCAAGTAGAGTCACACCATTTGTGTAATCATACATGTACATAGAGTAATGATGTTTGTCTCATTCCATTATCTTTCCTTGCCCAACCCCCTCCCCATCCTGACACTTTTATTGATCTTACTAAAGATGTCAGTTTACTGGGAGTTAATCGAATATATTTTGGCAATCAGTGTTCATACTCTCCATTATATTCCTATACTGTGACCATTGTTAGCAACAGTTTTGAAAGATACACACACACCATTCCACAAGTTGATTAAACCTCAGAGAATAAAAAAATCTTGCATGAGAATACACAGGTGATCATTGCTAAAACCTGGAGGACTGGAGTCCTGCTTGATACCAGATTATACTAATTTCATCTTGTTTAATGCCATGATTTACTACATGGGCAGTTTCCATTTATTTTTATTATCTCAATTATCAATAAGTTGTGTTTATCATTTACACATTCTTTGTTCACTCAACATTTATTGAATTCTTTCTAGTAGAATGCTAATAAATGTTTAATAACCTACTTCCTGGGGGGAAAATGCTTTCATGCCAATTTCATTGTATAAATACTCCCACAGTGCCTGATTTCAAGCTACCAACACAATGCCTAACAGCTTGCACAATTTCTGAAAATTTAATAGTCAACTCTAGCAAACCAGCATGAGTCAGACTCAGGACACATACTGCTTTCTGTATATCAAACATTTTGTAAGACACCAGGGGAAAAATGGCAGTAACTTGATTTCCACTCTTGAGGAATAAAGGGTCCAGTAAAAGAAAATGAAAACCAGCAATAAAAATTATTATAACTTTTTGAATAATATAGTTTTAGTCTGTGGTCTCCTTTACTTTCTCATATTTTAGATGATCATTTGTAATACCATTCCCAATAGAAAGTTATTTTAATCCCTTTGAAAATAAAAATATCAATAATTATAACTTGCACTGAAATTTAGCCAGAATAAAATTGTCAATCAAAACTGCTTCAAAGCCTTTGATTTCTTTTATTTCCAGTGAAGAAAATTTCTCACAGGTTGTTCATCTTGTATCTTCTCCTTAATGTGACTCTTACAAGCTCTGTAATGACTTAGAACAGAATTAAATGGTAGGATCTGTCCATGTTATATGTGATAATTACTATAATCATGCCATCATCATTCTCTATATTGATGTATTTTTTCTACAACACATCAAGAAAATTATTTACTTCGAAGATGATGAATGACTTACAAAAACAATTCAGACAGGTATTATGATGATAGGTAATAGGATACACATAATTTTCCCTTGAAATATAAATACAAGTTTCTCTTTACATCCTGTCTGTTGACATGTGCAGATTTATGTTTAGAAAAAATAATTTTTCAATTTTGTAGACATTAAATGGGGGTTATGATTAGATAAAGTTTGATGCTAATGAAGGAAGATGATTTAAAGTATATATTCTCCTTGAAATACACTATGTTCACAATTTTTTAAATGGTCATTTGGTGAGGGGGTTCAATTACCAAGAATGTTGTCAGTTTAAAGACAGGTAAATGAGAAATTACTAAACTATTTTAAGTGTGTCATTTTAACTACTAGAAATATGTTTTCTTGTGCAGGTAGTAAACAGAAAAGAAGAAAGTGCTGTATGAAATCTTTTCTTGTCAAATTTGCTCTTCCTTATTAGAGCATCAACCTGATTCTTTCAATCTGATGATTTATAGTGAGAAATTAAGGGAAAAATTTCTGCAGATAGATATATCACAAAACAATATTCCCATACACACAAACCAAAAGCCCCTTTATGAGCAACAGATTTATTATCAATCTATAGAAACATATATTTACACTGATTATTGCAGGCTAAACAGTCAATCTTGCACATCACATATTATTAGCTTTTAAAATTATGCTATTTCATTTGATTATGCCTTTATTTAAAAGCATAGCTATAATCAGAGTAGCTCTTGATACAGTTGTTAATGCAAGCTATGGATACTAGGAATCTATTATACTGTGATCTATGATATTTTTATATTAAAATTTAATCAGAATTTTAAAACAACAATTAGTGAAGATAATTTGTTGAATAGTTATGAGAACAAGAAAGTGGATACAACCTTGATAAAATACCTCCTGAGCTAACTATTATGTTTAAAAAATAAGTGTATCTTCAGATACAAGGGATAAGGCATAGTCTTCTCTGAGAGTCTCATAGAAGATACTTATAAATAGGTATATGTGAGAACAGCTGATGGCTGATACATCAATGAATATACAAGGTGTGATGAAAACACATGTTGGGGGAAGAAAAAATAATGAAGGGCATGACTTTTTAAACCTGAAATACAATAAGATTCTCCTGTCAGAGAAGAGAGGAAGGGATATTGAATGTAGAAAGAAAAGGTCAGCAAAAATTCTGCCTACTATTAAAGATCCTGTTTCTAGTTTCTGTGCAGAGATCAATTTAGAATTGAGCATCTCTCTGATAATGTCATTTTCTTTCAATATTCCTTATATGCCACTTCACATGGGCTGGATTTTCAGTGCAATCAACTCAATAGTATTCAAAGAAGAAGTTTGCCTTCTGGTGAACTAAAAGCTTATTTATTTTCACACATACAAGTGAAGCTATATGTTATTGCAGAATATATTAGTTCTTCCCATATCAACAACTCATGGTAAGAATCATCAACAAGCATCAGATTTGATCTTAGTTTACTTTCTGTGTTGGCTGAGTTTGGGTTTAAGTTGAAAGAATTTATTCCTACTGTGTGATGGTTTATTTGTGTGTCAATTTCAGTGATCTAAAGGATGACCACAGAGCTAATGAAATGTTATTTCTTGGTGTGTTTGTGAGAGGGTTGCTAAAGAGGGATCAGTATTTGAATCAACAGAGAAGAGAGGATACAACTTCATAAGCATGAATGGTCCGCATACAACCCTCTAATACTTTGAGGGGCTGAATAGAAGAAAAATATTGAAGGATGAATTCTCCCTCTTCTTTCTTGAGTCAGGACATCCATGTAGATCCCCTACATGAGAGCTCCTGGTTCTCAAGTCTTTGATCTCTGGGACTTAGACCATTAGTGTGTCCAACCTCTCATACATACTCCAGTTCTGAGCCTTTCATCTCGACTGAATTAAACTACTAGCTTTGTTGTTTCTCCAGCTTACAGATGGCAGATTATCAGATCATAGAACTTTTCAACCTCCATAATCATATAAGACAATTTCTATAACAAATTTCCTTATATATTTTACATTATTCTCTCTCTCTATGTGTGTATATATATATATATCCACATATATTATATATGTGTATATATATATGTGTACATATATGCATATATATACATTTTACATCTCCTTGTGGATATTGTGTGTGTAGATATATATTAGTATATATATATATATATATATATATATATATATATATATATATATCCTATATGACTATATTGGTTCAGTTTCTCTGGAGAATTCATGAATACCCTATAAACTAGATTGTAAAATTTTCAAAGTGCTGCCTCTTAGCAAGAATAATTTTTTCTCTGTCTCTCTTAAGCCTTAAGAGGTCACTGACTAAAAGACACAAATGATAATCAATATACACTTACCAAATATTTTTTAACCTCATAACATTACTTGATAAGAATTTCTGTCCAAATTCCAGCATGTAGAATGTGCTGTGACACAGCCATTGGAAAGTTATTGATTTGTGTTTACCCCACTGCTACAAGGCATTCCTGATTACATTCTTATTAGTACTCGCACTTACTAGCACTCATTCATATGTCTTTGTAAAAACGCACATTTCTGTTTGCATTCATCTTCTCTGAAGTCTTATCTCCTCTGTAGCAGCATTTACTCAATATCCCCTGAGCTCTATTTGAGCAATAATGGCACACAGAGTGAGATTTGCCAACTATGAATATTCCATAAAGGATCTCAAGGATTCTGTAGAGTTCACTGACTCCATTGTCTTTGAAGACAAATTTCAACATAAACAGAGTTCTGTTCTTTCTGTGCAAAGCTACACGATAATAAAAGCCCTGCATAGGCAGACTATGTTCTTCACATAAGTTCAAAGCATACCTTATTCATTTGCATTTCCTCTTTCCCTAGATTCTTAAGAAGAAGCTTATTTTTTGGATTATATCAACAGGAGAGAGGTCGACAAGGAGAAAAATAATCCATGGACAATTTAAGGCAATTATCATAGTTTTGGATCATGATATAATTAAATATACAGATCAAGTTTTATTTACCTTTGTATCCCAGTGTAGAGCACAATGTCTGGTATCTGATATTTGTTTAATAAGCAAATATTTGTTGAAGAAATGAAGCATGGTTCTTACGCATGCTTTATTTTGTACCGGTCATGAACACAGTGATGATCAGACATTTGAACACTGTCAATGGCTACTCTTCAAAGACAAAGGATATAGCCTCTTAATCCACAAAACCTAAAAACTTACTGTCTCTTAACAGAGAACATTTCTTAGATCCTGGATAAGAATATAATCATAAATATAAAAAATAGTCACCATTCCATGAATATGTTTTACATAGGTACATTGATAGCATATCTAAAATTTAGCATTTTACTTAATGCTTCTTATATCATATGCTTCTTTTTATGATGACAGCAGCTCTTTCCCTTATTCTAACAACTGTTACAGTATCTGTTGAGTGGACAGAACCACGTGACTGCTTCTCCCTGGACTCCCAATTTCCATATTTGGGATTAAGAAAATTCTTCTACATACTGTGCTCACAACTCTGACACTCTCTTGTTGTATAGCTCCCTATCACAGTCTATCACATACTTAGGACTTCAGAGGTTGCATATATGATCATTTCTTTATTCTAAGACAAATGAGGACAACCGAGGGGTCAGGTTCTGCATTCTTCTCCACAGACCACATTGAAAGACTCCAGCCTTTACTGACACTCATTGTATGGCTCCTACTGGAGAGTCTAGGTTTTCATGTTTCATTCTCAAAGAGAATGAGCAGCTATTCAACTCTGTTAAAAAGAGATAATACTACATATTCATTCCTTACATGTTCTTTCTCCTGGAAAACCAAATTAGGTCAACTTTGTAGATAAAATATAATAGGAAAACACAATGTGTTTGGATTTTTCTGCTTTTTGCCTTATAATGTGATCACTGAGAGATGTGTATAAGAATGCTCATTTTATCTGTTAATCATTTATCCATTTATTAAAACATGTTAAATGATTCATGTGCCCAGCTCACTGGACTATACATTAGGGATTGAAACATGAATAAGATACACATTATACTCGAAAGAAGTACTCAGTGAGAAATAAAATCCTAAATCATGAAGATAAAAACATGAATCCCACTGACTAGTATACTTAAAATAAGATTCAGAAAAAAATCATGATGATATATCTCCATCATTTCTAGAGTCTGACCTGATCAGATGTATATTAAGGTCTCTAATTATACTCCAGTTTAGTGATACAGAGTGAGAACTGCTGATGGACAGAACCATGAGATTACATTATCCTACTTAGAATATCCTGGATCCCATTTTCCTCATAATTTAAAGATGTATTATTGTACTAAGTATAATTCAGTAATTTCTATAAGTAAGAGGGTTGGGGCACATATTTTTTCTAGTCCATCAACCTGCCCAGTTTTACTCCCCTTTAACAAACACATTCCCTTGGAATCACCTAGAACTGAAGGGCTTCTGCTTTTAGAAATTCCACTTTACAAAAATATCAGTGTCCCTGTTATTTGTACAACTTCCAAAATCATTTTCCTAATGGGGAGATGAAAAAGATTTTTTTCTGTGAAATCTCTTTACATAAATTTAGCCCTTTCATTTCAAAGATAGCCTTCCTTCTTTGATATATGTGAAAAATCCATGGATCGCCTCCACTTTTGCTTATAAGCAAGAAATCTATACTAGACAGAGCATCTTCCTGTTCAGGGACAATTCTTACGTAATCTTTTTAACAGTCATGAGCAGTAAAAAAGAAGGGAAATCATCATCAGGGGAAAGGGTGCATGCAAAGAGTAAGCTCATTTCCCTTCTGGCTGAGATAAACTGTAAGTGAGGAGATAGAAGTCTAGGGAAGAAGGGAAGCTGCATAGGTGAGACCATTAGACAAGTAGCTCTTGAATAGCAAACTCATTGTCAAATTCCAAACAGTAGGACAAATACCCTCTTAACTTTGGTGCTAGTTTTCTCTGGTTAATGTGGTCCAGTCACAGGGCTAGGGTCAGAAAAGCAATACATTGTGGCAAAATTCAGATACGTTCTTCAGCATATATTTTTTCTTCAACACTAAACTATAATATAAGTTACTTATGAATTTATAGGAGACTTATGCTGAAACCTAAAATCTTATGGTCTCTTAATAGAAAAGTTTCCTATCTCCTAGATAGGAACATACACTAAGATACAAAATAATATAATAATAATAATAATAATAATAATAAACTGCTATTTTTCCATGAGTATATTATTACATGGTTGCATTGATAGTATATCCAAAATTTAGTATTTCACTTATTGTTTCATATATCATATGCCTCTTTCCACTGCGAGAGCAGCTCTTAACCCTCTGCAGCCTCTATACCATAATTGTCTGCCCTATGCCAATGACCCTTATTGAGTCTGTGGCTACACGTGTTGACAATGAGATGACCGTTCCCTACTGAACTTTACTCTTTTATCTCCCAAATTTGTTATGACTCTTGTGCTGCCTTTAAGTCTATCCACGTAGTTCTTATTAATTTTATTTTAAGTGAGAAGGAAGAAAAGAAGTTTAGAATTTAATTTCATATGCTGTCTGCATTCCACTGACCAGCTTTGAAAGAGTCAACTGTAAGTTTACACATATGTACCCAAGCTGGGCATAGTGGTGCATGACTGTAAACCCAACAACTTGGGAGGCTGAGGAAGGAGAATTCCAAGTTCAGGGCCAGCCTTAGCAACTTATTGAGACCCTGTCTCACAACAAAAGAAATAAAAAGACTGGGATGTGCCTTAGTGGTAGAGCACCCCTGGTTCAATTCCTAGTACTAAAAAAACAAACAAAAAGAAAAAGAAAAAACCCAAAACAAAAGGATAATCAAAATTCAATTTCTAATGTTCTGTGTTGACCTACCACAGTAAGAATTTCAAACCGGATCCTCCATGTTTATAATATTCGAATTGCAAAGATTCAAACTGAAAAAATGTAACTGTAGAATTTTGTACAATTTCTCCCTTTGATGTTAGTAGATGATGCACATTTACACTCTTTTTCCCAAATTGCCTATCTAGTTGCCATCTTTACGCTCTCATTAATAAAACAGCTATGACTTATAAAGTGCTTCTTTTGTTAAGGGTACTGTTCTAAGTGCTTTACATGTATTAGCTCTGTCCTCAGAGGAAGATCCTCTTATCCTTCCCATTCTATCTTTATGGCATGCAATATACAGAGAGATTAAATAAATTGCTCAAGGTCATACAGCTAGCAAGTGGCAGAGCTGTGAATAAATCCAAGTAGTGTGACTCTAGAGAGTCCAAATTCTTAATGACTTAAGTTCTCTTGTTAACTGTTAGGCTCATTATGCATCAAGAATCATCATCTCTACGTTATTATTTCATTGAGAAGGAGATGTTTTCATGCTTTGGTTGGATTTAAAAAAAATTTTATCACTATGTGCATTCACATATATGCCCTAATCTGTGGCGTAATATATATTAAATACTTAATAGTATGACATCTCAAGAAAACCCAAATTTGCCAAGGGAAACCTAAGTTTCAGAAAACATGCTTGACTGTCCAAATGCCAAAGACTGCATTATAAATATTTGTATTTCTCATATACTTTCACAGTATTAGTCAAAGATGGATTTATCCTACTTTGAGACAGCAGAATAAAACATACATACAAAGGCAACAGGGAATGTACTTAGGTAATACATTTATGTATGTATGTATGATAAGAAGCGAAAAGATGACTAAGAGAATTCTGTTTTTACTTGTATTGCCTAAGCCCTCTAACAACACTGCTCCCTTTTTACCTTATCACATAAATTACCTGATAATTCTGTCCCCAATACTATTATATTGCATATTTCAGGTTCTTTCCCATAGATGCTCTCATGATATTGACACATATGCCCTAATCTGTGGAGTAATTGCTTTATATATATATATATATATATATATATATATATATATACACACACAAGTATTTATATATAAAACACTTGTAGTATAACATGTCAAGAAAAGCCAAATTTGTCAAGGGAAACCTAAGTTCTATTTATCTTTATTTTGCACTCAATCAATATACCACCCAATACAACATGTGACCTACAAAAAGAGCAAAACTAAACAACCCCAATACCTAATCATATTCGGATGCATATTTAGTGGCGAATTTTCAAATGCCAAGTCAAGTACGGGTGTGAAATTATAAATCTTTGTGGGAATCCATATTATTAGGAAGAGTGGAAGACATTCACATTATTTTAACATTCCAGAACATTCATATGACTTACAGATTTTGTTGTTCTTTTAAAGAAAAAATGAATGGGCATATATAATTTTGGGTGAATTCTCCAGAAACTATGATCTACACCTACTACATTTATCTGAAATTCTGTCTTTTATTTTAAAGGTCGTGGCTGCATAATTCTGATTTCAGCACATAGAAATATTTCTCAAAAGTGTAACCTAATTTTATTGTTCATCTTTAAATATTCATTTCATGTGATGGGTTAGAAATTTGAAATTCAAATTACTTCCTTTCCTTTTATTCTTAGCAAAATCACCTATAAGAGTTACAGTTCATTTATAACAAAATACAAATAAAATTCATAATTCAACCTAAACTAATTAAAATTATTTGAAAGCTGTTACTTATGGGTAAGTAAACTATGAATTCCAGTTGCATAACTCAGATTCTTTATATATTATTTTAGGAAAATTATTCATCTAGTGAGTCATTGACTCATGGAGCAGAGGGGAACATACATTCCAGTTCACCTCCTACAAAGCTTTCATATTATCAGTGAAATCTAGAACAGTTCCTCAGCAAGTGCAAGGTCATTGTCTACTAAGTCGTAAAGTTAGGAATCAAATTAAGGCCTACTGCTTCTAAGACCGTTGCAGGAATAAACACTTAGCCAAGCTATACTAGACTGAATAAGCTTCTCCAGTATCTCATGTCTATGAACTAGTTAGGGTACCTTGTCTCAAGCCTGAGAACTGGGGTTCCCAGGGGCACGAGGTCTCTTGTGTGGCACTGATTTTTAGTAAGACATCATGATCCTATAAATCTCTTTCCAGAAGATCTATTAAGCAGAGATCAATGTTGGAATATAATTTCTCTAAGAGAAAGATATCATAATTTTTCACACCTGATTCATGTAGCCTATAAATATTAAGCACATTTGATGTGAAGACTCTAAATATAAATAGCCATTTATTACTGATAGTGGTTACATGAGAAACATGATATGACCCACTCATTTCCTTCCCCATTTTTTAAATTTTTTTGTTCTTGTACCAGCTTCCTAGGGTGGACCTACCAAAGTCTACAGCTGTGTAGTTTAAAACCAATTGCATTTGTTTCCAGTTCTGGAGGCTAGAATTCTGAAGTCATGGTGTCTGTAGGGCCATGCTCTTTCTGAGAGCTCTAAGGAAGAATTCATTTCATACCTTTTCTCTGGCTTCTGATGTTTGCTGGCAATATTTGACTTTATTTGATGTATAGCTGCATACCTTCAATTTCTCCCTGTCTTCTCATAGCTTAGTCCCTTGTGTATAATTATACGTCCCTGAATTTCCTTTTCTTTGTAAAAAGACCAGTTACTAGATGTAGGGCCCACTCTAATCAAATGCAGTTTCATTTTTACTTAATTAAATTTTCAAAATCATTATTTTCAAAAAGGTTATATTCAGAGATACTCAGAGTTAGTACTTCAACATAGTTTTTGAGGAACATAATTAAACCCACTAATTCCCATATACTTTTTTTTTTTAAAGGGCACCCCACCACAGTAAACAATGGATACACTTTTGGATAACTGTTTTCTCAAAGAAACATAAATGTTTGATCAGCTCAGGAAAAAAATATTAAAATAGCAAAACCAGGTCTGATCCCATTGTTTGGCTTGGTAAGGGAATATTTTTAAACATCAGAGATAATGCTCTGTCCAAATATGTCAGGAAATGCACCGTCAATGCAAAGATCAGGCAATGGGCCATGATGAGTTGGTCCTTCCATATCCCTTATTACAATTCACTTTTGGATTTTATGGTTTTTATTTTTGTTTAGTATAAAAATTTAAATTATCCACAATCTCTTATCCTGTCTATTTATCTCACAGGGATTCTGAGACACTCCTGCTGTACACATTCCCTGGTGACAGACATCTAAGTGTTTGACACCCATCAATGTAAGCTCACCTTCTAGAAGATACAATAATTTTACTCATTGACCTTCACCAACACAGGATAGACAAGCTACCAGTTATAAGTTAATCTGGAGAGTGACACAGTATATTCTATTAATTGGCTTAAAAGTCTGCATTTAGTTCTCACTTTTCATGACTGTTTTTGTGGGGTGCAAGAATAAGAAGAAAAACATATAAGATACTGAAAAATGCAGTTCTAACCCAACCCTCGTTGATTATGTATTTAGCTTAGAGCACTGGTGTAGCTTTAATGGTGTCTCTTTCTTCCTATTCAATTCTCCCTTGTCTACAGAATGTGACTTAAAATTCTATGACAAAAAAATTACATGTGAGGGCTGGGCTTGTAGTTTAGTGGTGGAGCACTTGCCTAGTATGTGTGAGGCACTGGCTTTGATTCTCAATCACATAAAAATAAATAAATAAAAAAAGGTATTGTGTCCATCTACAACTAAAAATTAAAGAATAAAAATTAACATCTAATATAAACTTATTTTTCTAAATTTATTTTCCATTATTATTCTTCATAATACTACTTGTCTTTTTGCTAAAACTGCTGTTGGTTATCCTTTCAACAGGCCCTCAATTTTTCAGTCTACTAATTCTACTCATATACACATATATTCTCCTCCCACATCCAATATCCTTCTCTCCATATTCCCAAATTCTATATACTCTATAAGAGCAGCTCAAATAGGAAAAGCATACTGAAATTCATAAGCCTCTGGTTACTTCTTAACACACACACACAGTTACACACTGCTATGAAACCATCCCACAAATGTCCATGTATGTGGGTTTGATCCTCCACATCATCCTACTAGGAGGTAGTGGAATCTTTAGGAGCTGGCACCTAAAGGGAGATCTTTGGACACTGGAGGTGTGTCCCCAAAGGTGATAGCAGGATCTCAAACCTATTTCATTTCCCAGTCACAAAGTAATTTTCCACTGCCAAAAGCTCCCCAACACATCATGCTGCCTTACTGCAGAAACAAAAGCAAATTGCCAACCAATCATAGAATGGAATCTTCAAAAAATGTGAGCTACAATAAACCTTTTCTCTTTACAATTTGATTATCTCTGGTATTTGTGATACAAATGGAATACTGACCAATACACACACACACAAACACACACACAGTTTTAGTTGATAGGCTGTCAATTTCATACACCCCCCACACATATTCAACTTGCCCCGCTTTACTCTTTTCCCTCAAACACACACCAAATATGTTTTTAACTCACAACAATTAAAAATGTTTTCTTTAGATTATTTAGAATTTACTAGCAGTAGATTATATATACAAATGCATATGTTAGACTGTAAATTGTTCAAGGGAAGAAGTTGATACCTTATTCACTTTTATAAACTTTATAGAGGTTAATGTAATATCTTGCACCTAACAAAGGTTTAAATAATAAAGAGTAAATAAACATGTGGATCCTTAAGACAAAATTGATTATACATGAATAAAATTATGCTTTAATTTTGTAAAACACCAAGAAGCTTAAACATATTTTACATACTAATATGTCTGATCAAAGAATTGTTCAATGTGTTGGTATCCCATATCATACACAAAGATATTTTATCAAATTTAGAAACGTGTTATTTAGCAAAACAATAAGTAATAACTATACTTCAGCTTTCAACAATAGATTATTCAGAACCTATGTACAAAGAACAAAATTATATTTTTACTTTATAGCTTTAAATTACAGAGAAAAGAACATTGAAAATAATTAGTATATAGATCTGACAAGCTGACTTTATTTAACCAAGCATATAAAATTGAAATAATACCAAATAATGACTAACTTGCTAATATTTAAAATTTTCAAGCTAAATTATGACTACTTAGAAAAGGGTGCACTGAAAGGTAGTCATTTTAAAACATAAAAGGGAAAAAAGGCCTATTTCTTGCTATTTGAGTCTGAATTTAAAGTTAAAAAAAAATCCAGTTCTTTTTAAGTATCTACGCTAGAACATAGAAATAGAAGTGGTTATGTTGAAAATTTCATAATAAACTTTTTATTTTTTATACATCTTTTAAGTCTTAAAAGGTATAAACCTGCACATGTGTGAAGAATTACCAGGAAATTGAAATTACCCATTTATCTTCTAGGTCCATAGTATGTTAAAATTGTCTAAAGCCAACTCTGATGGCTTTTTCCGATCCCTGGCGGGCATAGATTTATGATGTGTCCAAATGCAAAGTCAAGTTTCCCAAGCTTTATCATAAAGATTCAAGACAAAAATGGTGGGTGCATAGTTTTTCTATCTTCCCTCTACTCCCTTCCCTGCATCCTTCCATCTTCATCTCTGTTCTTTGTTCCTTTGGATTTGACCACTTTGGGCTTAATGGCTTGTGATAAAGTTGTTAGTTAATACTTTGAGAGAATTTTCTCTCCTGGAAGTTCAATTAAGCTGTACTATGATGATAAGCAGATGTTGCTGCTGTATATAATATCCCCCACCCCCACCCCACCCACATCCTTACAGTGTATTTTTAAACACAACTTTTGTCTTGTTTCCTACATGTTCTTAGCATTAAACACAAAAATGTATATAATGACTACTCAATAAATGCATCAGGTATCAGTGAAGTCATGATTCCAGAGAAAGTGATTTAGTGCCTCATCTCTTACCTTCTTATGTACAAATAGATATGGTACATCTTTTATCCTTTAAAGACTATGTGAACAATAGATTGTAGATATGGTTACAACTTACAGCATGATTTACTTTCAAGATATCAAATACGAGATTTATATGGACTTTATTTTCCCTTTCCTTCCTCTCTTTTATCTACCTTCTTTCTTATCTTCCACAAGTCATTCTTTGCTCTCTCCTACAAATATAAGGTCCCTTTCTTTCTTACCATTTCATTAATCTTGTTCCCATGAAATTTTGGACAAACTGTCCAAATATTAACCACAGATTTGTCTCAAGTATCAGAGATAACTGAGTTTCTAAGACTCTGAGCCAGATCTTAGCGGCAATCGGAAGATTTATTCAATGATTTCCCAACTGAAAATTTTTGAGTAGTTCAATGAACTCAAATATAGAGAATGGTTGCTAAAATGTACTCCTGTTCAGAGGAGTTTCAAAGGCAGAGGTATACAAATAATACTGAATCATGACATATCTAATTATTCTTTATATGGAAATATGCCTCCTACATCAATGCACCTTTATGAAACCCACATAAACCTATGAGATTGTGTCATTAAACTTAATAATTGGCAATGCTAAATTTGACTGGAAGTCATATGTTTCTGACCACCAAATTTTAACAAGCTTCTCTCTTTGACAAAATTATGTCCAGTTCTCAGCTGAATCAGAAATAATGGAATTGCTCATTAAAAATAATGAGATGCCTTCCTAATGAGTTCTGATCTATAGCTTCTGTCTGTGAAACATCTTGTTTTCAATGGAAAAAATAATTAGATCTTAAGGAGGTCCTCACCTTGGGATATAAAAGGTAACCACAAAACCATAAACAATTACGTAAACTGAATGCTTTAAGAACAATTTTACTAAAACGGACATTGACTTGGAAAAGTAGTTTTATTTGATAATAAAATGGACCTGGGGGCAAAATACAAACAGAAAACAAACAAAAAAAAACACTATGGTTATTTTGCTTTCATAAGCCACGTTAACTATTTTTCTTAAAGAATTTGTCTAGACAAAGAAAAAAGAGTACCTAACTGACAAAGGGTTATTCTCATTTCTTAGCCCATCAGACACTTGCACTCTTCAAACTCCTAAACTTGCTATTCTTGCCTTAACTGCCACTTTCATGCTGTGAAAATGGAGCATAATTTTTTACTGAGGCCATACAGAAGTTTAGCAAGCAATTTCTTTAAACACTGCCCATTTTTTTCTCAAGGGCTAGTGTAGTATAGCAGTAACTAACTTTCCTATTATTTCCAGACATCACGGATCCCTAGCTACTAAGTATCTTGTATTGTATGTGCAACTTCCAATTTCCAACATCATTAATGATAAGCAATATCACGTTTTAAAATAATAGCAATCATAGTAATATCAAATATAAGTGTTCCTTTTATCCCAGGCATTTTGCTTTCCAGTTGTCAGACATTATCTTATTCAGGTTTTGCAGAAACCCCAGGAGGTAGATCTTATAATTATTCTCACTTTGTGTACAAAGCACTAGAGGTTCAGGAATATAAACTAACTTATCTAAGGTCCGACACCGTGTTAGTGATGACAGCATGATAGAGAATAGGAACATTAGGGAAATAAAGGGACTAAAATTAAAATGAATTTTAGAACTCCATATCTGCTTCTGAGAACAGAGAACTCATTCTAGTATCCCTTCCTTTTAATTTGGATGCTTTGACTTGTGAAAATGTCCAAGGATTCATCTAGTCACCCCAGTGCAAATGTTACATTCCTATTTAACTACGTGTGGCTTTAGCATGATTGGTCAGATAAACTACAGACTGGCCCAAGACAACACCCCTCCGCTGAGGGGGCAGTCATGAACCACTTCCTGGCAATGCAGTTATGCAGCCCAAAATGCCGCCATACAAAATTTTTAGGAGAATAAAAGTTCATACACTTATGTGAAATATCCTGATTTTTTAAAAAATATTGGTTTAATATTTTAAAAAGTACATCTGCAGGTCAGAACTAGCTCAGAGGGTACCAATTTTCACCTTCTGTTTAACTTCTACTGGACTATTTGGTACCATTGAACTTAATTGTGCTTTCTCCAGTTTGGGCTTGTGACTATCACAGTAAATGTTTTTCTCACTTCATGAAATTAACTCTGCTTTTTACTTCTCTCTCTCATTTTAAATGACTACAAATTATTCTCAATAGTTGGAGATTTTCCTTCCTTCCAACACCTAACACTGAATATTTGCCAATGTTTAAGACAAGAACAGAAGTCAAAAGTTATATAATTGGATGAGTCATTTAACCTAAGCTCATCTGTCATCTGGTTAGGCTTATTACTTGCCTGGAAATCTAAGCAGGAGTAAAAACAGAGTCTCATATTGAACTTAATTTAATTAAATCAAAGTGCTAAGTCTGTGTGAATGGCAGTGGGAGAGGATGGGCAGGAAAAACAGGCAAGAAGGACATCTTTTACTGTTTCGTTATTCATATTTGAGAGAAAAAATTATTCCATAGTGTGATTGAAGACCGACCAGAAGAGGTAATACTATGTTAATACAGATAACATTAACTAGACCCTTGGGAGCAAACCTGGAGGGCTGGGGATTTCCCCAAGAGATTTGTTTCCTTTCCCAGTGCCTATTTTATAAGATTAAAAAGAAATGACAATATTTGCTACAGAGAGGCTGGTGATAGCAATTTCCAAAGAGAATGTTCTTTTAAATATTCAGCACTTTATTTAGACCACAGGGGTCTCTTAATTCAGGCTTAGGTTGCACATAAAGACACACCTCCCACCAACCCACCCATGCAGAAATTCCCTAACTTCAGGTCCTATCAGTTGTATTTAGACTCAGTGTTCAGATAGAAATGGAGAAAGACCCTATTTTTATCAAAGGGTGGTTGGTATTGTTGTCTTCAGAAGTCCACTTAAAAAGGCACAACAGATGCATGGAAACAAAGTTTAAAAACAATGATTTTAGGAGGGTCTGGGAACTGTATTTTTTCTTTCCATTCCCTAAAGGGTATTAGATAATATATTCACATTCTAGGACTATTAAAGTAAAATAGTACAAACTGGGTAACTTATAAAAACAGAAGTTTACTCAGTGGTGATGCTGGAGGGCAGAAATCCAAAATAAAGATGTCCATGTGGTTCTCTTCCTCAGGAGACTCCAGGGGAAATTCTGTTTCTTGCCTCTTCCACCTTCTGGGGTCCCTGGTGTCCCTGACTTGTGACTTCATTACTCTTATCTTGGTCTCCATTTTCACATGGGCTTCTCTTCTGTGAATCTTCTAAGAACACTTCATATTGAAATTAAGCATACTCCAGTCAATCTAGGGTGATAACTTCTCAAGATACTTAATTACATCTGCAAAGACTCTTTCCAATTCAGATCTTACCCACAGATTCTGAGATAGATGGATGACTCCCTCTGACGTCACCATTCAAACCCCTACAGGTAGTGCACATGTGGCTGTGTGAGCACACTCATACACAACACACACAGTCTTCCAGTGAAAAAGAAAAGAAAAGACATGGGGGCAGCAGCCTGGGCTCTAGATCAGAGGTTCTCAATTGCACTCATTTATTTCTTCTAGGCAAGTTGTCTGGGCACAACCCATTTTTCCTGAGCCTAGGGGACTCTAATGCTCCTCCCCACCCTGAACCTGAGCTCTAAAACCAGTGGGAAATTGGGTCCTGCCTACAATCCTTGAAGAATTAAATTTCTTTCAAATGCTTACTTTGGAGAAATGAATTGGGGAAGAGCATACTTGTGGAAAATGTACTTGGCATTTATAGAGCATAAAATTTGACAGGCACCATCAATTAGACATCTACTAGAACACACCTTCAGATAGGTATTTTGTACATAAAAGTCAACCCAAATAAGAGAACTGAAATATGTTCAGGGTGTATGGTTAAGTGATTATATGAATCTGAAGCACCTGTTGCTGAGACAGCTGTGCTCATCAATGTTGTCCCCAAACACATTCTATAGGACTAGTTTAATGCCAGCTGCTGGGAATAAAGCAAAATCTTTTTTTTCCCCGCATAATGGAACTTATCTTCTCCACTAAGGCAACTAAGAAGACAGAGAAAGCCCATAGGCTTTCCTAAAATCTCTCTGGCGTTCTGTTAGGATGCTCCTGTAGAAGTTGCATTTGCCTTTTTGCTCACACACCTGCCTCTTCAATCAAGTTGAAATTATACACTTAGTCTGAGCCAGTCTTGTCAAGACTGAATGCTTTCTCCAGAAATTCACTTAACATCTTCAACTTAAGATTTTCAAGTAAATTCCTCAGCAGAGAATTCTTTCAGCATTTCCCTGCTCTTCCCATTTTTGAATTCTTGAAGAATTCTTGGATGTGGGCCTCCAGCCCTGGTTCACTCACCTGGTCCCATCCTGCCTTTCACATCCTTTGCTTACCTTGACCCTAATTATTTAGAGGTGTTCAACTCTTTGCTAATCAGAATGTGTTTCCTAGAAAGGATTCATCTGGTAGCTTATTAGACTTATAGTTTCTCAGACATGATCCCAGATTTGCTATACACATCTTACCTGTAAGCACACTGAAATGTGACACAGGTTTCCTAACTCCCTCTTGCTCACTAGTTTATGACATTTGCTGTGACCTACCCTCTTAACAAGTGTGCTCTGTTGCTTAGGACTGTGCTTCTTCATCTGCTTCTTCATCTGCTATTTGCATAGAACATTGGTTTCCAACCCTACCCGTACTCTGTACATTAAAATCTCCTGAGGAGTTGTACCTGTTGACATCTGTGTTTTGGTATCATTATTATTTTTTTCTTTTCAAGAAAAGCTCTACTCTCAGAGCTCTTGATGTAATCTATGGTGAAACCCAGGCATAGTTTTATTGCCTTTTTTTTTTTTTTTTTTTTTTTTTTTTTTAAATCTAACAAGGAACCAAGTTTGAGAACAATATCACAGATTAGTGGTTCTCAAAATGTGAATCCCAAACCAGCAGCATTGGCATCACCTAAACAGCATCACCTAAACTATTAGGACACAAATTCTTGAGTTCTGTCTGATGCCTTCTGATAAGGAATTTTAGAAGAGAAGACAACAATGTTTTAACAAGTTCTTCAGGTGACTTCAGTAAGGGCTTGAGAAACACTGTCACTGAGTTCTTGCTATTCACTAAAGTTCTATGGGAGAAAAAAAATGAGTGAAGTCTGGCAATCAGGCTGGAAACACAAAAGATATATTAGAAGGAAATGCCTTGGAACAAACAGACAGATCCCAAAACAACATACCCCTTCGGAGCCCTGTAATTCAAGTCAGAATGTGATTACGTACAAGTTAAGTGCAAATGAATGAATGGGGAAAATTCCATTACTTCTGAGAGGAAGAATTCGTGTACAAATAGGAAGTGGAAGCAAGAGACCATAAAATACAGGGAGGAGGGTGTTGAGTTGACTCTCCAAGTTCATTACAGATGGACCAAAAAATAAATAACTAGGTGTTAGTTGGGAGGCTCTTGAATGTCACTTGATACTATCCACACCTTTCTAAGAAAATGCCAGGAAAAAAATTTTTTATTGTAAACAAATGGGGTATATCTTGTTTCTCTGGTTGTACATGAAGTAGAGGTATACTATTTGTGTAGTCATACATTTACATAGTGTAATGGTGTTTGATTCATTCTGTTATGTTTTCCTTCCCCCCATCCATTCACCCATCTTTTCCCTCTATATAGTCCCTCCTTCCTCCATTCTTGCCTCCTCCCACCCCCCATTATGTATCATTATCTGCTTATTAGTAAGATCATTTGTCCTTTGATTTTTTGAGATTGGCTTATCTCACTTAGCATGATATTCTCCAGTTTCATCCATTTGCCTGCAAATGCCATAATTTTATTATTCTTTATGGCTGAGTAATATTCCATTGTATATATATACCACAGTTTCTTTATCCATTCATCAATTGAGGGGCATCTAGGTTGGTTCCACAATCTGGCTATTGTGAATTGAGCAGCTATGAACATTGATGTGGCTGAACCACTGTAGTATGCTGATTTTAAGTCCTTTGGGTAGAGGCCAAGGAGTGGGATAGCTGGGTCAAATGGTGGTTCTATTCCAAGTTTTCTAAGGATTCTCCACACTGCTTTCCAGAATGGCTGCACTAATTTGCAACCCCACCAGCAAGGTATAAGTGTACCTTTTTCCCCACATCCTTGCCAATACCTATTGTTGCTTGTATTCTTGCTAATCGCCATTCTAATTGGTGTGAGATGAAATCTTAGGGTAGTTTTGATTTGCATTTGTCTTATTACTAGAGATGTTGAACATTTTTTCATATATCTGTTGATGCCCATAGCACAGGAAATAAAAGCAAGAATCAATAACTTGGATAGATTCAAACTAAAAAGCTTTCTCTCAGCAAAGGAAACTATCAGCAATGTGAAGAGAGAGCCTACAGAGTGGGAGAAAATTTTTGCCACTCATACTTCAGATAGAGCACTAATTTCCAGAATATATAAAAAATCTCAAAAAACTTTACACCAAGGAATACAAATAACCCATCAACAAATGGGCTAAGGAAATGAACAGACACTTCCCAGAAGATCTACAAGCAATCAACAGATAAAGGAAAATTTTTAATTCATGGGTTGCAAAGTGAGCTAAACAAAAGCAAGAAATGGAGAAGAAATTTCCAGAAGGTAAAAAAAAAAATCAGGAATGAAGGCCCTGAGACTGAAAACTCATGTTATCTTCAGTAGAATTCCTCATCAGAGTTTTTATGACTGGACATTTACCATGGAAGTTCTGTGGGCTGGCTCATTTATAAGGACGATAAGGTGGGACAGATGCGACTTGAAATTCCATTGCAATTCAAAAAGTCTTCCCACCAGATTATACTTAATAGAATTTTCCCATCTACCAAGGCCTCACCTATTCCTCATTTATCTCTCTAATTCCATTTTTTCTTATGTAAACTAATAGGATGTTCTAAATAACTTAAATATTGAAAATGGAAGAGTTTTGTGATGCAGCACAGCCTTGAAGACTGACACAGGATTGCAGCATTGACCAACACAGTATAAAAGTACATCATTTGTAATTCTGGCTTACTTTTTGGAGGACCACTATTTAGAACTGCCTTCTGGATTCCCACTACCATAAAAAGGGAAATAAAAGGTAGAAGACATTTGCTTGGTTTTGATGTGGCATAACTATACCTGCCCTTGTGGTAACAGGGTCCCAATTTTTCCCTACCTTCTATCTGACACCATGCTATGCCTCCCTAAAACTACTTCCTGGATCTAGAATCATGTGTTCCCAAATGGGGCTCAGGGTTAAAATTAGGGACTCATGTCTGACCAGTCAGAACACCATATTTTTTCTCATCAGATGAGCTGACTAGTTCTATGGCCCAAAGCACCAGAGTATGGAACTTTATGTACATATTCTAATTTTTTTTTTTTAAAGAAAATGTATAACAGAGTCAGGAACATTTTGAAAGAGTAATGCAATTAGGCAGAACTTGTTCTCCTATCATAACATCCTGTAAATCTATAGAAATTTAAGTAGTATGAGTTTGGTGTAAGGAATAGTCAAACAGACCAATCAAGCAATATCTAGACTCCAGAAGTCCAATCATATATGTGGAATTACTATTTGTAAAGACATCGTTTCAAAATCAGAGAGGAAAACAAACTAGTCAAAGAAATAGAAGACTTCATAAATAATGTTGAGAAGTTTTCTGTTTTGGAAAATAAAAGTTAGATCCTTAGTATATACTAATATCAAACTGAATTCTAGAGAGTGTGAAGTACTAAATGAAAAATCCTATAAAATAGTCACTTTTAAATTATTGCTTCATATTATAAGTATATAGTAAGTTTTTTAAAACCCCAGCATCCATTATGAAACAAGAAAGTAAGAATCTGTGGTGCTGGAACCCAAACCTCCATTTTTTTAAATCTTCTGTGGCATTTCAGAAGTTTGTCAGTGTTTAGAAACTTTGCTGTTAATGGAAAAAAACTTGCTCTGAGCTTCCTAACAGCTAAAGCAAAGAATAAGTAAGAACAAATCACAACATTTTCATTTTAAAATAAAGTTAAATATTCAGGAGATTTATCAGTTTTCCTGGTGTTGAAACATAGGGAGAAATGATACCATTTAAAAACTTCATAAACCAATCATACATTCTGGAATCCTACTAAATTAGCAGTGGCCTTATAACACTAATACCTGTATTTTCTATTCTTAAATATCAAAAGCATCCAAATTGCCTGATCATAGAGAAATCAGGGAAAGAATTAGAAATAACTCAACACATTCATCCCTAACAAATAGCCAGAGTATTTACCCATTACTTATTTGAATTATTAGTGGCTTCACCATTATCAAAAATAGCTCACTTCATATTATACATGTATTAATCTGCTCACTGCTCACACTAAGGCCCTAAATGCAGATTTTTGGACTTTTAGTTTCTAGACCATTTTGTTTACTGACCTATGGAAAATGCAACTCTTTTTCCTGAGTTTAGATATAATTTCTGAATCCTTTCATCATAAGCTCCAGATTGCCATTATCGATAATTAGATTCAACATACAAAGTGAAATATAGCTGTCCTGCCTCCTCTGCATACCTGCAGGAATTCTCTATTTCTTTGTGACCACAAAGAGGGAACCAGCTTAGTGGCAATCTCTTGAGAAGGAGTAGTAGAAATATGGGCTAAGCCCTTGAAATGGGGAGGGCTGCTGGTACAAGAATTTTGTAGCAGGAATCAATGATGTAACTCTAAAGCTATACTCCAGAATGAGGAAAGCAGGTGTCAATAACTGTGAAGGCTCTAAGATTTAACCCTACTTGCTAGGTAGCCAATCAGTCTGCTAGTCTCATAGATAATTACAGAAGATAAGAGGTCCCGGATCAGATAAATGATTTATAAAAGGAAGCAAAGAGATAATCTGAACTTCATATTCTTATCAGTGGCTTTGGTCCCTCAAATCCCTCGGTGATAGTAGGGGTTAGGGGTCATATGGAAGTGGACCAGGGGAGATGCTCCACGCACTGTAGCTTTACACCAAAGCTGAGAAATCCCAAAGTGAGAAGACATTGGACGTGTGAATGGACCTGCAAGCAAAACAACCAATCAAGAAAGCGGGGTGCAAGAAACCTGTCCAACTCTTGTCCTAAAAGGAGATGTCACCACACCATCTTCTTCCCCTGGAGGATGCGCTCTATCTGTATCTTCCAAGGATACTTGTTATACAAATATTTCTATTAAGATTGTGAACATGCAGAATTGTCACAGCACATTGTCCCCAAATGTTAGGAATAGAAAATAGCAGTCAAGATGCCGAATTGTGTTTCCATTCCAAATTTTCTGAGGAATATTGCTTTCCATAGTGGTTGCACCAATTTGTAGCCCAGCCAGCAATGTATTAGTATACCTTTTTCTTCACATCTTTGTCAACATTTATTATTGTTTGTATTTTTGATGACTTTACCCAACTATCCCACTTCTTGGTTTATACCCAAAGGTCTTAAAATCAGCATATGACAGTGATGCAGTCACATCAATATTCATGGAAGCTCAATTCACAATAGCTAAACTATGGAACCAACCTAGATTCCTTTCAACAGATGAATGAATTAAAAAAATGTGTGTGTGTATCATATATATCATATATATTATATATATCATATGTATACATATATCATATATATATGTGTGTAATATATATATATATATATATATATATATATGTTTATACTCAGCCTTAAAGAAGAATGAAATTATGGCATTTGCTGGAGCTGGAGAATATCATGCTAAGTAAAATAAGCCAATCCCAAAAAACCAAAATTCAAATGTTTTCTCTGATATATGGATGCTAATTCACAATGGAGGGGGTGTCTAGGAAAGAATAGAGTTACTTTAGATTAGGTAGAGGGGAGTGAAGGGAGGGGAGGGGTCATGGGGGTAGGAAGGTTAATAGAATGAATCAGACATTATTGCCCCAAGTACCCCATGTACTATATGACCAGTGGGATTCTATATCATGTATAACCAGGAGAATGAGAAATTATACTCTATTACATATGGTGTATCAATGTATATTCTATGGTCATATATAACTTAATAAAAAAATTAATTTTTTTTTTTACAAAAGTAACAAATTGTAACAGGAACAAGACTAGAAGACAAAAAGTACACATGGCAAATAAAATCAGCAGCCAGAACTAGGATCCTAGTCTTCCAAGACAGGGGCTAATGAATTGGGCTTCCTGTTAGAGAAATACTTGGTGAAGGTAGGATAGAATGGGAATTCATTCTGCCCCAACAGTCTTCTATCCACACTTTTCAGGCTTATCATAAGTGTCTCAAGGTAAAATCAAAGTTAAAGTGTTACTCAGGATGCCTTATTTTTACCTGCTGCATGAGAAATATAAATGGTTTTGCTTCCCAAATGTAGTTCTATTTTCCTTTTCATTATGGGTTTCGTTGCAGGTATAAAATTCCCTAAGAATGTCACCAAGGACATTATTATTATCTGATGTCTTATAATTTCAGTTAAATTAGTCACTTTAAGAATGTTGAAGTAATTGGGGAAATTCCCTGATATTAAATGACTCTGGCATTTTCAGTAGTCTTGGTTAGTTCAGCTTTGCACAGAGAACAGCTGGAGAGGTAAGGATACAAAGATGTGCTGATTACAAGTCAAAGAGCCTGAGGAAAATCTAAATTAAATGCATCCAATTTCTGCTCACCCCAAGGGACAGTCAATGGGAATGGCCCTCCCCCCACCCCTGAGAATGGAGAAAGTGATAGCAAGGAGAAAGTAGAAGGCTGGACACCTGGAGACATCCCATAAGATTGCCTTGAACTTTTTTCTTATTCAGAGCTGAACTTGCTGATTTGGAAATATGTTCATTTTGCTTTCCTTGGGATGCTATTGAATATATATGTGAGGCAGTGACCACGGCTAATTGAAAGATGATGCCATGCCAGGCAACGTAGTATAGCAGAAAATGAATTCAGTTTGGAGTTCCAGCATGTGAGTGGAAACTGACTGTCCAGGGGACCTTAGCCAGGCCTTCCTCTGAATCTGTTTTCTCCTTGATAAAATGAGTAGGGACTCACTAGTTCTATGGTTCCCAAAATACTTTTTTTAGTAAGTGTTGCAATTACAAAAAGAATCTTTGCAAACAGCGTTGTACAAGTTAGGGGAATGGTTGAAGAAAAAGGCAGGAAACTAGGCTTCAGTGTTCCCTTCCCCCATAAAGGAAAACTCCCTTTAGGAATCATCTGGGCTCATCTAGTAATTCAGACATAGAATCCTGAAATGAAGCCCACCTAAAGCATGCTGGAAAATAGCATGTATGTGTTACAACTGAAATAAATATGATTTAATACTGTCTCTTTTTTGCTTATTTGTTCCTTCTGAGAGGGAATTTGGGGACAGATAACAGAGATAGAGCTATCTCTAAGGCAGAGTCCATTAGATTAATTTGCTCTTGGGGAGCACTTCTGAATTATAGGAACCGGAAGATTGCTAACAGAGCCAGATGAATGAAAGCAGGAATAAAAACGACCCAAGAAGACGTCTTCATGTGCAGTCTACCCTCAGGCACCTCACAACTAAAGCAAAGCAAGTAAAATGTTCCTTGTCATTTATATACTTCTGCCATTTTGACGACTTCTCTTATTCCTTTATTCCTAACCCTCATTTTAAATGCTTTCTCTGTTCAATTTACCACATCCGTGAAAAGAAGGCAGACTGGAAACACACCTTGTGTGATTGGTGAATCCAGTACCACTAAAGACTGGCTTGACTCGGCACTGATCCAAATGGATGCAAACAGTGATTGCTGGCCTCCTTTAATTCTTTCTTCACTTTTTCTGAGAAAACCTACATTTCATTTGGAGTTAAGAAGCTACTTTGATTAGGCTCAAGCATGCCACATAAACTAGAAATATTTCGAGTACTGTTAAGGGGAAAAAAAAATCCATATTTCAGGCACTGCCCTGGTAAGTTACAGTTTAGCAGGAAGAGCAGTGTGTAGACAGCAAGGTTTACCCCGGCTCTGCCAGGTGTGCATAGGAGGCAGGGCCTCAACTCCTCATGCTATAGACTAGTGAAGGTGCAGACTTCAGGGACAAAAGATTAGAACACTGTGTCCAAAATTTGAAAAACACTCTTAAAATTAAACATGGAAATATCATAATTATCTCTAAATTAAACATGGAAATATCATAATTATCTCTAAAAATTTACCCAGGACATAATACCCATCCTGTTAGAGAGGTCTGATATGCTCCCTGTTCTCATCTCTGAATAGCTCAAGTGCTGCTAATGGAGGAAAATCCTAAGAAATAGATTTTCATGGAAAACTCACCAAATATCCATGGCCTGCAACCTCAGAGAATTTTCAGCTATCCTGGCCTATGGGTTAGACCAGTTCATTCTTCTTAGAGCCTCATTCAGGACACTTAAATTAGCTGTGAAAAATAACAGGTGGCAAATAAAAGTATATCGTATAGGAATAATAAATAGGCTTAGAATTTATAAGAGGGTTTTTAACCAACAATACATTGAAATAATTCACTTGGGAGGAAAGAAGGATGTAGTCTGGCAGATGCGAAATTAGGTTAGCATACCTGTTAGGTAAAGCAAACTCCCTGGGCCTCTTCACATCACTTACACACAATTCTCACTCAATGTCTCAATTTGGCAGGACAGGGTCTGTCTTCCAACTAGTCTATGCTGAAGGTTTGTCTACCGTATATTAGGGCCTGCATTTGTATCTGTAGTGACTGAATTTCATTAAATGAAGCTAGGAGGTGGAAGGGAAGTCTTGTGTGTTTTTTAATTCTAGCAGAAAAAGTAAAATAGCAACTATAATGGTTACATGTCTTTTCATCCAACCAGAAAGACCTGAAATGATAAAAGTTAGTAGGCTACCTGCAGAGTTACCATTATAGTCACACAGTAGATTGAATATTTTAGTTTGCTAAATGAGTGACTGTTGCTAATAAATATTGACAGAAAAAAGTAAAGATACAGGCAATTTATGTATAGTCCTGCCATTCTCTGAATCAAAACAATGGGCTTTCTCCTTCCTGGCTTCATATTAAAATCACTGCATAGCTCTTAGCAAATCCTGATTCCAGGGCTCTGTGTCTAAAAATTCTGCTATGACCAAGGTAAATGGTGTTTCACTAACTTACACTCATCAGCAATAGAAAAAAACAAAAACAAAAACAAACAAAAAAATCCAACCTTTAGGAACCAGAGATTCTAAATTATGATGTGAAACAATCGAGGGTGAAAAGAGATCTTTTATAGAGAAACATGACATTTGGGAAGATATATACAATGGGCGAAAAATCATATCAACATACGTGTTTAAAACTATGTCAAAGAATGATTACATGGTTATTTATTCTGGGGAAAAATCTATGTCTTATCTTAGTAGTACTAGAATATACTTAATAAGTACATTTAAAAGAACTGCTTTTAGACAGTAAGATAAAATCATAATAGTGAAAAGAAAGGCAAAGTGTATGGACATCCCCTAAAAGAGAAATAAGCCAGAACTTAGGTGAGCTTTAACCAAGAATAATTACAGGATCTGCCTAGTGTTCAATAGAAAACCAGTAAACTGGTTGTTCTGACTAGAGAACCTCCTGCCAAACTAATGTTATTATCAAGAAAAGTCACAAGCAAATGAAGCAAATAATATTAAGGAAAATAAAGAGTCTGGAGAATTTTACCTAATGGTAGACTTGTGATGAATCTTTGGAAGGTTTAGCAGAAGACAAAGTTCAAAACATAGAATAAAACCTTGGGTCTTAAATAAAAAGTATGTCAGGAGTGGCAGCAGTCTTCCCTGACCTTGACACTTAGGACAGAATATCAAGGTGAATAAAATCAAGTGTGCAACTACCTTGCACCTTTTGTTCTAATGATTGACATTGCTTCAGTGGAGAAAAGATGACCAATTTTGCAAATTGGGAATTGTGTTAACATGCTACCTGCGTTGTCCTCCTTGCCTCTGTCTGCCATCAGAGAGTTTAGAGGACTCTCCGTGAAGGTAACTAAGATGAGGACTGAAGACTGTAGACAGCAGGATGACTGGGACACTATAGTAGCACAGAGAGGTCACAGGTAGTCTAGAAGCAGTTCTTAAATGGTTCAATGTCTTCAAAGATGAGTCTAGTTAGGCTGAAAGCAGTTTTTCAAGTACAGCAAAATTAAGATCTCATGTGCTTCTGTCTTCAGACACATTGTGTATAAATGAGTGTATAATCCCATGTGAATCTGCCAGTGAAAAATGGGCATCATAACACTTTGAAAATGGGACAGAAATGAAGGGGAATAAAAAAACAATGTTAGTTTATTGTAGTTATTTCCATGAGTAGTCCAAGCAGGTTCTCTGCTTGTTGCCATGATAGCTAGGTTCTGTTTTCAGTTTTGCACATTCAAATACTGGTATCAACGACACAATAGATGGACAGCTTCAATCTGTGCTATGCAGATGCTTGGTGAAGAGACACATGGGAAGTGGGTGGGGGGGAGTTCAGAGACCAGGTGGAATTCCTGATAGGCCAGGCTTTCACTCTGTGCCTCTCTCCCACAGTTGAGTGATTTTTGCGGCTGTCTGGAGAGCGATTAATTTGACTAAGGTATCCAGAGTTGCTGACATGCCTGCAACCCTGGGGCACTCAGCAGCTTCTTCCACCATCTGCACCGTTCCTGCTGGGGCAAACCTGGTACACAGTAACTCCTTCAGGATGACTTACTAGATATGCATGAAAATATAATCCTACTTAGTTCTTAGTGTAATTTTTTTTTTTTTTAATTCATGGGAAGCATTGCATTTCAAAAGAGAACATGGATTTTGAAATCGACCCATCTGGATTTCAGTCAAAATCCTTAGTCAAGGAACTTGAAAATGCCATTTAACCTCTTTTATTATCAATTCCTACCTTGTTAAATGGTTGTGATAATACCTACATTAGGTTATTTTCCATACTCTGTAATTATAAAAATGAGGTCATATATGTTAAAGAGCTTAGTAAGCTAAAGAGAACTATGGGTACATTTGGGATTTTAAATGCCAATTTAAAAATATGATTATTTCTTGTGTATATTGCCCTCATTAGAAAAGGTAGCAAGACTCTCAATTACAAAGATATTTTAGTTCTGGCTGCAGATCTGTGTCTGAAGTTATCATTAAGGCAAAGGCTTAAAATTATCAAATTTAGAGTTATTATTGTCAAGATCATCAAGAAAGCAAATATTAAAGAATAATGTACTAAGTGATTTTTTAAGTGAAAAAGTAGATCCTACTTTATCACTAAAACTAAGAAAAGATATCAGCATTATTTTTCACTCCTGATAAGTGATGAAACTGGTTTTATGCTTTTGAACCAACAGAATTTAATTATGATTTATAAGCAGCACCAAAAAGATAAAATATAATTTTATCCATTTTAATCTATATTTTTATTCATTTCTTCTTTAATCATTTGCTTCATTGAGCATTTACATGGTTAATTTCACAGAATTATTCTAACTACAGAATAGTGGGCTTTTATTTGGACTCTTAAAAATTCCTCATTAGAGAACATTTATAAGTTTAAAATAGACCTTACTTGTGGCCAGGGATCATTATCAGTTAAATCAAGTTAGAAGACAAGACACTGAGATCATGTAAAATTTAGAAAAATATTTAAAATCATATATATGTGCAGTGCCCATTTTGGCAGTGTCCACCAGATCATTGTATCTGTTACTAACATAAGTTTGCATGATTTGGAAGTTTTGGAAGTAGCCATTCATGACTTTTCTAATGAGTCATTGTCTTACATACTGAGAAGGATATGCTGGTCATGAATATGGAAAGCAGTACTAAAAACAAAGGAACTATCAAGGAGAAAGAGAAAGGTCTGAATCAAAACATGTTTGTGAAATGAAATGATGATAATAAATACAAAGCAGCATGGAATGGATAAAGAAATTAAAAAACAAATTTTAGATAGACTCACCAATAATGAATTCTTTAGAACATTGTTTATCTTTCTGGAGCCACCATTTTGCTATTGTTAAGTGGAAATAATTACAAGTCTCTCATTGATTATTGTGAAAGTAAATACCCTGACATGTGAAATGCAGTGTTTATTAGTTGTTCATCTTTTGTTTTCCTTCTCTTCAAGACAGACAGACAATTAAAATTAGAGAATTAAATGAACCATGATGGAGGTATAGAAACTGCCTAAAAGATTCTGCAACATGGCCTAGCAGACTTCTTTTGAAATATTGTTAGAACAGAACAATACCTCTCTCTCCTTTGTTTCAAGACCAAGTTATATGGATATCTTAATAGCTTGCATTCTACTTCTCCCTTTCCTAAGGCATATCAAGAAGGAAAGTTTAAGTAAGTTAAGTAGTCCATTAAACCAAAGAATCCCTCAAAGTAAATGTTATTCTATGATTGATTGGAAGAAATACATTAAAAGAGGCAACTTCCAAAAGTGCCCTTGATGTACCGTAGCAAGAGGTTACCATGATGGTAAATGGAGAGGAGACAGGAGTAGTCAAGGAATGGCTATCATAACCAGATGGTTTCTAGGGATTTGAAAGAAGCTAGGTTACTGACCTAAGGTGTGACTAGACTATGGGAGAATCAGAGATATTGTTACATACACTAGGAATAATAGAAATTATCCCTGAGTCACAGGAAATAGATATTTACATAAAAAATGTCACATAACCTTAGCAGCTAACAAAATGGTGAAAAATATAAGCTATTAGGAGAGACAAAGCATGATTCTGATGTTACAATACAGTGACTAATGGATGTGATCATCTCTGAGTTGCTTTAGACTCTGGTGTTTTCCTGGCCCTTCCAAGGATGCTTCAGTAAGTGAACCCACAGTCTATCTAAACTATGTTCAACAATTGTTTTCAAGCTTCCACCTGCCTCAGCAAATCTTGAATTGCAGAATCATTTATGCATTACTTTTCCAAAACATGCATAAGTTCACAATTTGCTAGTGATAGAAATAGCAACAGAATCAAACCCCATTGTAAGCCATTCGTCATTCTGATTAGTAGATTATATTTGTGCCATTGTTCCTCTATTATTCCTCCCATAATTTAAGAATATTAAATAGAAGGAATCTTCATGGAAATTTTCATCCCAAGTTGTGAAAGTATAGCTTGGTAGTAGAATATTAGCTTAACATTGGTGAGGACTTTGGTTTTATCCCCAGCAGAAATAAAAGGAAAAAAGAAAAGAAAGGAGGAAGATTTTCATTCCACATATTAACAAATTTTAGTAGAAATTCTTTTCAAATCACATTTTCTTCCAAGAAGAAATATTTGGGAATTATAATTATTGCATTACAATTATAATTGGGGAAAATTTTCCTGAGAAAATCATGTATAATAAGATAAAAGCATAAAATTAAGAAAAAAATTTGTTCAACATCTTTAGAAATTCCTGGAACCAGAAAAAAAAAAGTTCTTAAACTTGAATTTTTTCCAAATTAACTGATAGCTTATTTTATGAAATAAATCTTATTGGTGAAAATATGTGGTATTGATCCACTGAGCATATATACTACAAGAATGAAATTATGACATTTGCTGGTAAATGGTGGAACTGAAGAACAACATATTGACAAAAACAAGCCAGACTCAGAAAGTCAAGGGTCAAATGTTTTCTCTCATATTTGGAAGCTACAAAGAAAAGGGAATTAAAAAATAGGGGGAGATTATCATGAAAATAGAAGGGAGAGCAGTAAAATAGATGTAGGGGACTGAAGGGAAGAGAAGAAAGAGGAAAGAAAAAAGAAGAACTAGAAAATAAAATCAATTGAGTTTTGTTTTATGCTTGAATACACCACAATGAATCCCACTATTATGTATAATTATAATGCACCAATGACGTACATGCATATAATATGTAAATAATATGTAAAGGAGACCAGAAGAGTAGAGGAAGAAGAGTGGGAAGCAGGAGAGGGAAAGGAGAGATACTGGAGAATAAATTGGAGCAAATTATGTTATGTGCTTATATGCATATGTCACAACGAACCCACTGTGTATAATTATAATGTAGTACCATAAACAGTAGAAAAAGAATTATCTTAAATGTGATTTCTGTACACTGGGAGGACTTATTTTTCCCTGGACATCTTTAACAATTCAACATTATGCTCAACCAGTTTCTGAGTAGACTAGAAGAGAACAGTAAAGGTAACAGATCAGAGACCTTCTCTACATACTTAATCTTGTGACATTTGTTCTACAGGAAAATACTCTTTTACCTAGTAATTTTAAACTATGTGGCAAAAGTATTAAAGAAACATGATTATCAATATTATACATTTTTAGTCATTTTCCCAATGCTAAGTATTTTTTTTTATTGTAAACAAATGGGTTACATGTTGTTTCTCTGTTTGTACATGGCGTAAAGGCATACCATTTGTGTAATCATAAATTTACATAGGGTAATGTTTGATTCATTCTGTTATTTTTTCCCTCCCCCCCCACCCCTCCCACCCCTCTTTTCCCTCCATACAGTCCTTCCTTCCTCCATTCTTGCTCCCCTCCCTAAACCTAACTCTAACCCTAACACGAACCCCTCCCACCCCCCATTATGTGTCATCATCCTCTTATTAGTGATATCATTCGTCCATTGGTTTTTTGAGATTGGCTTATCTCACTTAGCATGATAAATGTTTTAAATAAACTTTACTTGCTCAAGGATCTTAAAATAAGATACTAGAATTTTACTCCACCTTCGGCAAGCATTTCTTTCAAACTAGTCAAAGAAAAACAATATTCTTTAAATAATGAGTAATAAAAACCAAGTATTTGAGCAAAGGACAATATGTACATTAATTTTCTAATCATTTCCTCCACATTTTTATCTCTGGGTCATCTTTCCCAGTATGTGGCAATAGTGTAAAGTCCCACCACTGCAGGTTTTCAACCTGTTAAGTGATGCTATTCACCCTTACTTCCCTCACTCCCCAAGTATTTGAATGGCACTCTTTCTCTGAATTATTTGTGACTCAGGAATCTATCAAATTCCAACAAATTGCAATGTGTGGATTTGGGACCAGGATCAATTTTTTCTTCTTACTGAAGTTCATTTTACCCCCAAATTCTCAAAAACATGGAGAATAATCTGCATTCTTAGTTTCTTCCTAGGCAATCTGTAGTTTAGGTAGTATTTTAAAAATGAAAATGAAAGACTGAATGAAGCATCCAGGGTTTCATGTTTGCAGAATACTTAGTTTCTGCTTTCAATAAATAAATCAACCCTAAGAACCTCACCCTTTGGGAAGCTGCAGGACCTTTTGATGTGTTCCTATACCAAACTAGATTTTTGTGGTATGGATGCCTGAGATAACAGAAGCAGGAGTAATTGTTAATAGTCATGTCCTTTCAAGACAGTTCTTTGAAACAAAGTTAATAGGCCTGCACACTAACAACACCTGTGTAAAATTTGACAGTATACAAGTCTGCTACTCCATGAAAAGCTTAGGCTAACATATATTCTGACTCTGACATTATCTGAATATTTACTCACAGAGATTCACTTGCTCTAAACATTTTTTTAGTCTATTTCCTTTTATACTTTCCCTTCCCCCACCAAAAAATCTGGCCCAAACTCTTTATTAAGATATTCTGTTATGTTTGTTTATGTGCCTTGTGGTCTGTGAGGTATGGGGGTTAGAATAGAGGAGAGGAAAGGAAAGGTGGAGACAGGCAGGGACTGGCATTCATTAGTAAGTTGCCCAGAGACTCACCAGATAAGTGACATCATAGAAATGATCCCAACTTTCCTTGCAAATGTCTCTTCCCTGGTTTAAAGGCATGTGGGAATACATGGACCTTTTATAATGTTCTCAAAGCATGGTTCAGACCACTGGGTTTCCCCCATGTCTCTTTCCAGTGGTCTTCAAGGTCAAACTGTTTCTTATAATTCTAAGATATTATTTGACCTTTTGGTTGTGTTGACATTTTACTAATGATGCAAAACCAATCATGGGTAAAACTGTGGCTGTCTTTGCAAGATTCAGGAAGGTGGCACCAAACAGTTCAAGAAGGCCTTGTATTTTGAAGGCATTTACTTGCAAGGATGGGAAATGCCAATATTATTTAAGAATATTCTTGTTGATTCTGTAAGCATTATTAATTTTAGTTACACATTAACCCTTAGATCAACAACATTCTGATAAAATGAGAAGTTTGTATAGGATAATTCTGCTGCCTATTGAAGCATAGTGGTTATTCAAGGAAAATCAATTCTGTAATTATTTGACTTTTAAGTGAACCAGCTATTTTTTTTTATTAAAATGATTTTTATTTGAAAGAAATCTAATAAACCAAAGGTATTCAGAGTGAGGTACTCAGGTACTTGGTAGACATTTTCTCAAAAATGAACTAATGGATCTATTATCATGAAGAAACAACTGACAACTCCTAAGGAAGTTTAAATTCTGAAAAATGTATATCTGGCAATCAGATGTTGCCAGTTTCCCAGCACTTAGAGACTTTGCTGTTGAGAACAGTGTAATACAATTTTCAAGTAATATATGATGTAATCTGTCAGCATTTGGTAACTCTACATAGCCCAGCAAACTATGATCAATGTATGATCTTACAAAATTAAACATGAATAAAGATCTTATTCAAAGTAAAATCAAATGTGAACACTTAAATTAGTATCATTCCATATACCACATTACCAATACTCTTTAAGAAATCACCTCTTGTAAAACTTTGGTATTGCATAAAAGAAAAATAGCCACAAATCATAAAGACTACAGAAAACCAATCCTATTTTTCCAATTACAAATGTATGTAAGAAGCCTGTATTTTATTTATATACTTCAACCAAAGCCACAACCAAAGCTATATATCATCACAGATTCAATGCAGTGGAAAATAATAGGAATCAAATATCTTTTATTAAACCAGACTTCAAAACTTCACACTCTGCATTATTGTGTGGAAGAATATAGTCATTTTCATATAAACTATGATATTCATGTTAATGTGAATTTGTTATTTTAAATGAATTAATGAATATATATTATTTAAATGTGTCAGTTCAAATTCCTCACATAATAAGTATCAAGGAGTATAATCAATGTTAATACATGTTTTGCAAAGTTCTAAATAATTATGAAGGATTTTTTCAAATCACCCTTTATAAGAGGTGTTGAGATCAAACATTTTGAAATATATGGTGTTAACATAATTCAGTGTGCTCAAGACATCATCATAAATTTCAGCAATATAACAAACTCTCTAAAGCTAGGACTGAGGCATTTGCTACTGTAAGAAAAGCATTTATAGAATGACCTCCTCTTCAGAAAAACAGTCACTAACAGTCTTACATATATATTTGCTAGTAAACATAAGTTGAATATTTGTTATTCTGTAAACCAATGATATCAAGATAGCATTCATGATTTTCATTCATATATTTCTGATAACAATATCCAATTAGCACATTCATTTTATGTCCACTGAGTTAATTTTATGTTAAAAGAAATTCAATAGTGCTCAATTACATTTGCTTCCAAATTAAATTAGCATTACATGAATTTAATGGGTGCCTTAATTAGACCATGCTATTAAGAGGATTTTATACAAATTAAATTCTACCTCTGCACAGTTCACCCTTCTTTGTGTTAAACACACGATGAAAATTCTTTAAATCACAGAGAGCATATGAACATCTTATATTGCAAACAGAAAAGGGAAACAATGAGCAAATTAAACTAACATAAGATCAAGAAAAACTCACTTCAACCAGAAATTATCTGGCTGCTTCTCTCTGCCTTTTGGTAATAGAACTTTTCTTTTTGACTCAAATATTACAACTATTTTGAAAACATAAAAGTGATGTCAGTCCACTCCTCTTAGATTCTTTTTCCTTTTGAAACCATAATTTACCATCCTGAATCTGAAGTTAGTTTGCTATTTCAGTTTGATGACTCAATTTACTAATTCTTAGGAAACTCTAATTTTATTACATGAAATCAATATAGCATCAGAACCCAACATAGTTCAATGATAAGAAACTCAACAAATTTTTCTAAGATTTTGATTTTCAAATATGAAGATCCTTTACATAGCTCAAAAGTTAAAACAATTTAACAAATAAATTCAAAGAGGTCTCCTCTGTATTTGCCTCATTTCCTATCCTAATATGAAGTTACATCTTTTAGTTTTAATTTGTCTTTCCCTATGACCATACAACTGATTATTATAGTTTTAATAGCTATAATAATTGGTATCATTCACTGAGTAATTGCTACATGCCTAGCAATCTACTTTATTTGCATTAATCATCTCTATACCTTGTCACCTTTCCGCAAAGTAAACATTATTATTTCTGATTCTTAATTTGGGACAACAAAGCTCAGAGAAGTTAAGAAATCTGCTCAAAGTCACACAGAAAGTAATCCATAGACCCTTATGATTTTCAAGTTTTTTGTGCTCGCTATTTTCCTCACAGTGTTAAATCTATAACACCTTTCCAAGGTGGCTAAGTGCTTTAACCCTGCAGTCAAACTGCCAGGGATTAAAAGATGGTTCTAACACTCTGTGCCATGTGTGTTTATGAAGATAATCCTTATCCCTCATGACCATTGTCCCTCAAGTAACTTCACATTAGCATAGGAAATGAGGTGGACAGGAATGAGAACTCTGTGAATATACTTGTTAAATTGCTTTAACTTTTGAGCTATGTAAAGGTTATGCACATTTGAAAATCAAAATCTTACCAAAAAATACAAAATACGTGTTAAAATTTAACACTGAGAACTAAATTAATTTGAATTAAAAAAATGCAAATTAAAGAATTGTTTCAAATAGCTATTGAACCCAACATTCCAAATTTTAGTGGAATCTTTTTTTAAATACATACATAGAGCAAATCTGCCAAGAGGTTGTATCTAAATTTCACTCATTAAGTTTAATAATACACATGTACCCAATTAAGATAGATCAACTTGTAATCCATTAATTTAAAATCCACAAAAAAGTTAAGAACCAAGATTTTCAATGTAATAAAAGGAAAAATAATCAAAACAAAACCTAAAGAATTAAAAATCTGTAATGTTAAATCTGTAATGGAAATATCAATGCAAAGTAATTAATTTTCTATATGTGCCGAGTCTGTCCACTAAGAACACTGGAAGCAACAACACCTCAGTAGCAATGACACACCTAGCTCTCTAGCTGTTGCCTTCTAAACACCATGTTCTATGAAGAGAATGAGATGTATTTGAAAGAATGACTGATTTCAGGTCTGTGATTTAGAAAATTCTAGGGGATCCTGGCAAAAGGAAATAAGCAAGCACTTACTGTGATGTTTTCAAAACTGAATAAAGGAGCCAACTTAAAGAAGCATCCATTGACAAGTGTGTATAAATTTAACTGCAAAGCTAAGTAAATGGTATTTAATCATAATCCTTACTACAAGTTAAAATCCCTAAGTACAAAGTTATGCTCAAACAAAAGAAAGCAAAAGAGAAGAAAATAGAGACTCTTTCTTTGCAGGAAACATCTAGCTAATAAATGTAGAAGGAAAAAAAAATACTTGTAAAATTACCACTTTACAAACTTGTAATAATGTGATTTATTAAGGAACATATTGCTAATGAATGCTAAAACCATCAGTTCAAAAGTGGTGTAGAACAGGCTAATCACAGATTTCTTAATGATTACAAAGGGGAAGTGTAAAGTCACAATATTAACCAAGTGAGTATGTTTAGATCTCTAATGTCAGGGCAATCTGATATGACATAGCAAAGAAATACTACCTACAAATTATTCTCAAAAATAGAAAAATAAATTTTAGCCTGAAACTAATTACTTAATTTTATAGAAAATGTAGGGAACAAAGAAAATTATCAAGTTGGAATAAGTTGGAAAACAATTTGCCAAAAATAGATTGTGAAATATTCAATAATAATATTATCCTGGGTTCTTCCACATTGCAATACCATGAAAAGCAATGAAAAGGATATTTTAGAGTAGATGAGACTAAAGAGACATAAGTGCAAGTATATAAAGTCAGATTGAAAACTGCAACATTTAGGTAATTTTCTGTTAACTAAATATTAGAAGATATGAAACTATTGATTCATTTTTTAAGTCCCAATAATAGGCTAGTCCTAGAAGCAACTGTCTTTATTCTTAGGAAATACATAATAAACTTTGCAGATGTCTTTGATTTATTTTAAATGAGAAACAGAAATAGAGGAGATAAATGGAAACAAATATGAAAAAAAGGTGCTACTCTTTTTTTTTCCTTATAATGTATGAACACTCAGGTGTGAGGAAAACAACTGAATTTTCTGTTTATTTTAGGATAAGTAAAAATCCCTCCAACCCTTTTAAAGAGTACTCACAATTCAAAAAAGGAGTAATCAAAATGGTCCACTTGCTGTAAAGTAAAACCACATCTCCTCCTCTAGCTCCAGAGGGCCTTGGATTTGGAAAAACAGAGTCACAAGAGACATTTGTCATTTCTCCACAGTAGCTCCTCTATCATTCATAGACCTCCATGGGTAATAGGAACATGGTCAGCAAGGAGTGGTGTTATTTTTTAACTTGGCACATTTATTTATTAATTTTTTTTTTTTTTTTTTTTTTTTTTTTTTTTTGGTACCTGGGATTGAAAGCAGGGTCACTTAACACTGAGCCACATACCCAGACCTTTCTATTATGTTTTATTTTGAGACAGCATCTCACTAAGTTGCTTAGGGCCTTACTAAATTACTGAGGCTAGCCTCTAACTTGCAATTCTCTCGTCTTAGCCTCCCAAATCACCAGGATTATGTGTGTGCACCACCATGCCCGGTGGCACATTCTTAAAGTTAACGCTATAGGGACAAATGTGGATTCATCAGAAACTCCATATTCTGGTTTGAAGTTCTCTTCATGCCAGCAAATCCACCTCCTCTGGCTCCTGACTTCTCCCTCAGTCCTAGCCATTCAACACAAATCTCTTTTGAGCTTTCCTACCTCCTCTAAGATAGTTTTGGAATATCCCTCTGCTTCTTTCTCCTCCCTCTCCTATCTTGGCCACATTTAATCCCTAGAATATCTAAACTATATTCTCATATATTTTGGAAATTCATGAAGTTTTCATTGCAGCAATTCTTTGTTCTGCATTAGAACAGGCATCAATTAGATGCTAGTGAACGAGTATCTAGCTGTAGAGAGGCAAGTATCAAACTTTCTAAGTAGAAGCACTGAAACTTCTTTCCTTAATCTTGAAACTAAGAAAAAGTTTCTCTACTCCTCCTCCATGGCGGAGTGGGAGAAAGGTTGGAGGCATCACAGAGTATTCTGAAAAATCTTGCCAAAACTCTCTTCTGATTTACAGCAAATTCAGTCTCTCAAATCTCCTTCATGGGAGGATAGTGAGATAAGCTTAGGTGGAAAAGTGACTCTGGGCCTCATCAGCAAGTCCTGCTCTGGTGATCTGGTGCCACAGGCCTCTCTTTGGAACCTGAGTGGGGTTGGCAGCTATTCTTTTGAGATTTAAAGAAAGCTTGAGATGGGAAGAATGCTAATATGTAGCATTGTTTTTATTTTAATATATTTGTTCTCTCATTTAATTTTAAATGATCTGATAGAATGGGATGAGGAGGATGAGAATTGATACTAACCAGGTTTTATTTCATTAACTGACCTTTCCAAGTCAGACATTGCTTGCCTCAGAACTTTGGAATTTGTTTAGATTTATTAGCATTGACTTGAACTGTACAGAATATAAAACTCCTGCCTGAATCAGTCATTCCAATTTTCCTTCTGAGTCTTTCCAAGAGCCTGAAATAAACTCTTAAGAGTTAACAGATTTTGAAATAGTATACTTTCTTACTATATTCATCTAGGTGACAGCTGATTTTAACTTTTTAAAATTTAATTAATAATATATATTTAACTATAATGTTTACCTACACAGAGAATCAGGGAAAAAAGTATGCTCCAAGAGAGAACTATTGCTTAAAACTTTATTTATAATCTTCCAAATTTCATCAAACTTTGAAGAAACTTATATTTATGTGTGTATATATGTGTGTGTGTGTGTGTGTGTGTGTGTGTGTGTATGTATGTATGCCTATATATACCTATGTGATTTTATAGCATTTTTTCATTGCTATATATCAAACATCAATTTATGTAGATAAGTATCTATTCACATTATTAGTTTTCATGGCTACATTAAAGTTTATTAAAAGGAAATCCAAAATATATTAATTGATGGTAACTGAGTTTGTCTTCAGATTTTGAATAACATACAAAATTGCTTCTATGAATTTGTATATGAACCCCTTTGAATAATTGAAAAATTGTTTCTTTAGTCTAATTCCTAGAAATGCTGATTCAGTAAGTATTCACATTTTTAAAAATTTAGGTCCCTACTGTCCAATATTCAGAATAGCTATGTCAATTGGCAACAATCTGGCAATATAAATTCTTCACCACCTCACTACCATTGGACTTCTTTGGTTTTGCTTCTTAGTTTGATTTGCTATTAATTGTTGCTAGTTTAATGACATCTGATACTCAAAACTGTGCTGTTACTATTTCAAATATATGTATTTTTTTATCAATAGTGTTAAACTGGTTTTCAAATACTCTTACCCACTTTTATTTCTTTTTGAGCTTCCCAAAGCTCATAACCCAAATCCACTTTCTTATTGGTTAATAAGAATTTGTTGTATTTTTAGAGGACTTAATCTTTCTGAGAGCAATTTTTAAAAGTATACTGAGAAACATCTTCTAAAATATGTTATGACTTTGATTTTGCATTATCTAGAAGTTTTTCTGTAATCTATAAGTCCAAATTAGTTTTTGAGAGACTTCATTAGGTAATTCAGCAAAGGCATAGAGGTAGACTCACAATGATCTAACTTAAAAGCAAAAGGAATAGAATTTTTAAGAAAAACTAAAGTAACATAAGCAATCTTTTACTCTATCATTTTTATTTTATCAATGAGTATACTGTGTCATCTTGTTTCCACCAGCCAGCTGTTCTCAAATTTGGTGGCACATCCAAAACACCTGAGAAGCTATCTAAACCAGCCTATGGGAAGAAGTAGCACATGAGCTACCATCTGTGTTGTGTGTCATGATAAAATAATTGTAGATAATAACCTACCAGTTTCTTCTGAGCTGATCAGCTTAGGAATCTTGGAAAAGGTGAGATTTAGTATTTCTAACAGAGATAAGGAAATAAGAAAACCCTCAAAATCACCCTTTGGCTCATCAACTTTGCTGTGAATTTCAGAACTTGATTCTAAGAGATAGCTCCAAGAGAGGATAAAATGACTTCCTCATCTTACTATTAATCAAGTGTAGCCTGTTGCCTATCTCAACAGGACTACTAGTCTATTTGTCCATACTCTCCCCTGACACTCAGATGGTTGAAGAGGCGTTGTACAGTTTATCTCAAGAAAGGAGAATTTTAGTTAGATTGGAGAGTTCAGGATGAGAGTCAGGCTGTCAGTAAGAACATTCGAGTTTGTTAAAGGCCAGGTTAATGATTAAAGTTGGCAAAGAACTTTGAAAATGAAAAATTCTAACTAATTATCTTAACTTGCTTTTCTCACTCACTTGATTTTCTTGTCTTAATGAAGTGGGTCAAATTTTGAATAAAATAATATTCCAATAAAATGATGAGAAAGTTAGACATGTGTTTCATGCCCCAAGATGACTAGAGTCCTACTCATTTAAATCTCAGCAGGGATTGTCTTTGGTGAAAAATTGCTTCATGAAGAATGTGAATTTCTAATTCAAAATGTAGGCACTTTTGGGGTTTTGCAAAGAAATTAATCTGGCAGGAATCAAATATCTGAATAATAGTTAATTATTCAATTTAGTTCAAGTCCCAATATGAGTAAATTAATGTCATCTGTCACAGACTTCCTTATAACTTACAAAATATCCATTAATATTTCTGTGAGTTTAAATGATATTGCATGATCAACAAGTTTGGAAAATACATTTTAATTCTCTGCCTCCCAGAAAGTCATCATACCTCATCTTCTGATAGGCATTCTGTACCACAGCTGTGCACATGGCTCACCTTTCCTATTCTTGAAATATTCTTACTCCTATACTCTAACAGACCTAAACATACAGAGACACTGGGCATTGACTCAAATTAGGAATGCCACCCAGTGAATATCCAGAGCCTTGTCACTCAAGGATTCTGCAACACTCCAATTTTGTATCCCAGGTCCCCTGGGCTCTCCTAATTCCTTCCATGTATCCATATAGCCCATATTTTCTTCTTACAGTACTCTTCCTGCCATTATCCCCAAACTCCCATCTCATCCCCTCTACCAGAATTCTTGATTGTTGTGCAATTATTATGTAAGACCACAGAGCTCCCTTAGTGTTCAGTGCTGTGACTGATCACTTTAGCAGAATGTGTGCCATGTTTAGTTCACCTACAGGAAATCTAGGTCTGCAGGAAGAACTAGCCAGTCATACACCTCCAGCATGGGGTGTTTTAACAAGGTGGTATATGGTATGATCAGCAAGAGGGAAAAAAAGGTAAAAGTACTTATTTTATTTGGAGTAGCAAACTATAACATGGTAAATATAAGACCAAATTTATCTGGTCAGAGGACAGTTTCAGGTCAAATGTTCCAGATACCACTGGATTCCATCTATTCTCTTAGAAGCTGAGTAACAATGATATTTAATGTCTTTGCTATTCCTTACATTCTAATTGGTAAATATTTAATCTAATTGGTGAACAGTACTTGGTATGTTGCACCTAGATGATCAAAAATACTACTTGCTACTGCTGCCAAAGCTAAAGACAATGCTTATTTTTTAAAAGCATTGTGTGCTCATTGCAAGAATATTATAACAGCACAAAAATTAGAACCTGCCTGAATGTTCTACAGTGGTGCAGTCATTAATTAAATTAGTCTATCTACTGTATGGAACAGTGTGCAGCCATTAAAATGATAATAGGAAGAATATGCTGCAACATGGAAAATGTTTATAACAGAATGTCAAATGAAAGTGCAAACTAGCAAGTGATAAATAACCTCTTAATGTCAACTCTGTAAACCAGAAACATAAAATATCACAAAGGTAGAAAGAAATTGTGGCTGATATTTTTCCTTAATTTTCAAATCTTTCATAATGTTATTTGATAATTTACTTTTTTTGAATAAGAGAGATCTGAACAGTTTCTCAAATACTCTCACATTGCTGTTTTCCCTTGGTACTCAGTGATTATCCAGCTCCCTTCCGTGTCATTCAAGATGTGATTCTAGATTGGTGATCCTTCAGTCTTTCACAGAAACTAATGATTTCAAAGTATGGATTCAGCAACTGCCCCCAAATCCCCCTGATGCAAAGTGGTTCCAACATTTCTCAAGTCTCAATAGTCTGTGTTTTGAATACATAGATTTGACTTTGAAGCCATGTATGTGGTTCACATAATTATAAAATATGATTTAAATTTTAAAATTCTTAAACTTAAAAGTAAAAGGAAATAAAACTAACTAAATATCCATTTGATGGCATTACCATAGAAAGAAGACCTATTCTAATAGCGAAACAGTATTCACAGTAAGATACACCCTAAAGTCAAGATGAACTTCAAAAACAGTAAATTATGAATATTTTAAGTTTTTTTATTTAATTTTTATGTTTACAGACTGCATCGAGATTCATTGTACACAAATAGGGTACAACTTTTTGTTTCTATGGTTATGAATTGTTTTTGAGTAATCAAAATATTTTATATGTAGTATGTATTTTATATGTATTTTATATGTAGTATGGGTTGAAGCAAATGAATAATCATTTATGCTGTTCTATGGTTATGAATTGTTTTTGAGTAATCAAAATATTTTATATGTAGTATGTGTTTTATATGTATTTTATATGTAGATGGGTTGAAGCAAATGAATAATCACATTTATGCTGTTGAATACCAAGATTTTCAACATGGGAGTTAGAAAATGAAGAACTGTAAACTTAAATTAAAATTCTATAGCCCTGAACTAGAATTGCAGTCATCAGTATAAACACACAATGTAATTTATTTAAAAAAAAAAAATCCTTTGCTCTGTCAACTAAAAGACTATAATTAAGGACCAACTCCATAGGAATAAGTATTCTTAACTCTTAGATTTTAGTCTCTGAGTCTGAATGAATTCTATTTTCTACTAAAAGGAACTAGAGATTCTTAGAGAAATGATGAAATCCACATCCGCAGGAGAAGATACCTAGAGTACTTCATATATCAAAAAGAAAGCTCCAAAAGTATTCATGAGCCCACTTAAATTAGACTCCACTGGATGGGAATCTAATGTGGATATTAACATATAGGAGTCGCTTGTACATGTTGCTAAAATGATTTTCCCCAAAATGGGAAAATCAACTTCAGTAAAATTAGCAAGTGATCACTTTAAAACACGTAATGTTTCTCAATTCACTTGTTCATAATATTTTTAAAGATGCATTGATTACCTTTGGAGACTGGAAAGAATCACCAACTCATGATTTTGAAAGCTGGAACTAAAGGGAAGGCATTGAGCATGTATTCCATTGTACCTCAGGACAACCTAGTAGTTGATAAAGGGGGATTTCTTTTATAGTACTTCAGCTTAAATGAGAAAGGAATGATACACTTAAAATACTGTTATTTTCAAGTCCTTGACAATTATTTCCATTGCAAAAAATTAGATATATCTAAATTTGATACATCCTCTAGATCTAACCAACAATTGACAGAATAAATTGGAACTGGAAGATCTTGTTAAACATACCTAAAAGATACAGTAAGAGCAATGTCCACACTTCTCAAAATTATAGATCACACAACCTGAGTCATCAACAATACAACCAAGGAAAAATGGCCAAGAAACAAAGAGATGAATAAATACACAGAGACATTAGCAAGCAAACAACTACAATGCAAACTTTATTTGAATGCTGACTTTAATAGACAAATCTAATACAATTGTGAGCAAAAATTGGATATTCTAAAATATTGATTTTTTTAGCTATTACAATGTAATGGGAATATGATTTTAAAGAAGTCATTATCTCTTGGAGATATATGCTAATTATTTACAAATTAAATAATATTTCTTTGGAATCTGTTTCAAATTAATCTGTAGAGGAGGGAATGTAAACAGGGAAATGAGTGAAACAAGATTGGCATGAGTTGATAGATGTTAAAGGTGGGTGAAGGTAGTTCATTAATGTATTGTTATGTTATTTTAATTACTTTGGTTGCGCTTGATATTTTATTTCATTAATGAGTTCCACAATTATTTATGTTCATTAATTAAGCCAACATTTAAAATGCACATCAGCATATTAGTAATTATACTATATAATACTTTATAGACATATACTCATGACTCATAAGTATATACACATATACTCATGTATAAGCTGTATATAGTATCATAAAATGTGAGGAGTATCTACAAATGTCTCTTTCAAATGAAAACCCTCTGAGAAAAATATTACTTCAATAGTCACATTTTTTCAAAGTGAACTCACTTAGTATCAGATGGGGTCTCAAGTCAGGTGATTCTAACTCCATTCCATGCTTCTCCTGTATGTTAATATCCACATGAAAATTTAGGGATGATTCTGAAATTAATCTATATTGTATCACTAGTCTGTAAAAAATAAATTATACTTACACACATAAAATTTCTCTCCCTCTCTCTCTCAGAATGAAATTCAAGTATTCCTTTAGAGCTAATGTATCCTCCTCATTATCCCCTCCTTCCCTGAGCATATCAAGCTCTTCCATGGTTCCAGAATTTTGGTCCATCAGACTCTCCTGTAGGTATTCTACCTACATGTAGGTAAATGTAGGTAGAGATTCTACCTACATTTTTCCATTCATCAAACTTCCACTCCTCCTTAAAGATCTAGCTAGAATTCTGCCTTCATTGTGAAGACGTCTTCAGTCCCAAGGTAGGACTAGTCATTCTTTAATGCTACCATACACTTCTGTGAATGTTATTTATTCATAGAGTAATAACAATCATTTATATTTATGAAGCACCAACCACTATTTCAAATGCTTTATATAAATTAATTTCCCAATCCCAAGTACCCTATGAGTTAGGTACTACTATCATCCCCATTTGACAGATGAAGAAAAAGAGGCCCTTCCCTGATGGGTTGGATCGATTTTATCTATTCTTATATTTTAAATATTAAATAGTACAAGGTATTTAGTGTATACTCAGTAGCTATTTGTTAAATTTTATTTTTTTTTAAATTTCAACTACTAATTTGAATGAGTTAGACTGAAAACTATTAATTTTTAGATAATGCAACAAAAAGTTTAGATTGAATTAACTCGTGTGATTTATATTCATTTATTTGAATAGATCTATTTGAATAGATTGATATGCCAAACGAAAGCAAAGGTAATTGTGCCATGGAGCTCTTTATGAACTATTTGCTTTATCATTTTTACTGTTTTGAGACTTTTTACACAAGATTAAAAAAAATTGCTACTGCTTTTTGTTGAAGAAAGTTAAGAATTTTGATTTGCTTTGCTATTTCCCTAAATCTCATTTGAAAATTACTTTTATAAATGGCCCTCAAATTGCAAGAAACTAGCAGTGCACCTCGGTTGACCTCAAAATACAACCTGAACAAATAATGTGTTTTCTGGTTCACCCATTTTATTTTTAGAGTGTATTTGTCTTTTAAAATAAACTATGTTGCTGCAATCATATCATTTTAGAGGATGTTATTTTATGCATAATACATTGAATGTTTCTGTACATATATTTCACAGATTTTCTATTTGTGATAGAGTACCCACAATTATATGCTTTTATCACAAATATATGATGCACATTATTTCTGCTGTAAATTTTAACATTCAGTGCATTGCTGCTCTGTTGCTTTGAATGTTCCTGTGTCATCAACTCAGGTCAAATTCTCCTTTATAGCAAGAAGCAGAAGTCAACAGAAGATTTTGACTCTTAACCACTTCTTATAGAGTACCCCCATTGTATTTAGCCTTACATTCGGAATATTTTTATTTAATACATGCCATTTTCCTTATTCTAACCTTGGCTCATCCTGACACTTTCAAATTGTCAGGCATTCTTGGACTATCTTCCATGTACGCCTGGGCTTATTTGATTTTATATGGCAGAACATCAAATCCAACTGGTGGAGACAAAAATAAAAATTTATGCATGGTCAGGCAAGTAAATGCTTATGCACAAATCTTTCTGTCTCTATCATTTGATCCTGTTTTGTTTTTGTTTTTCTCTCTAACGCTATCTTTCTCATTTCATGCTACCCTTTCACATTTGGTAGTCAACAGCAGCTGAATAACATATTCCTTAGAGATTAGATCTCTATGAGAAATATCTTTTTATCCCAACACACATACCTGAATAATTATACTACCTGAAACAATTACTGTGACCAGGAAGATTAGTCTTGCTGGCACATGTCTAATCCTAGGGATGATGGAAAGCTGCCAGTCCTACCTGAAGGACATACATTGACAAAGGGGATAGTGTAGTCTTCCAAAGTAAAGCAGAAGATATGTTATCAGACAAGAAATGATAACTATTATCTACCTATAGAAGATATAGCAATCATTGAGAAAATGGTAAAGTAGTATAAAAAGCAACAAAGGTAGATTCTGATTATTTGGGAACTATAGTAATGCAAATACTTAATGTGAAGTTAATCATTTAGTTTCTTTTTAATGGCAGCTTCCTTCTCTATAAAATATGCAAAGATAATAATACCTACTTCATGAAGGTCAAATGGGTAAGTTTAGGAAAAGTATCTACCACATACCATACATCTTGCCTAACAATGATCACTCAATGAAGAGTACACTCCTTTAATACCAAAGGAAGTTTCATTTCATAAAGGAAGTCATCAATCACTTTTCTCTATTCATCTAGACTCTGTGAAATTCTCTTGGTCTAGTCATAGTGTAGCACTTAATTGTATATGAGAAATACAGCCTCCATGTGCTAGATATGCAAATGCTTTATCAACTAATTTCTAAGCTCCTTAGAAACTAATGTCATTTCTTTGTACTGTGATGCAGTACCTAGTCCAGAACTAGTTACTCATTGAGCACAGAGTAAGAAAGGCCCTTTTTATCCTTGTACTGTTAGTGGGATCAAATAAGTTATTATATTACATATATGGAAGCATGTACAACCAGAACAGGCAATAAATATTGAAATGGTTAACTGAGGAAGACTGTGTCTACACAATAAAAGTAAAAAGTCCCTAATTATTATTTATTCTTTGACAAAATTTGGGACATTTAGTGTTGGGTGGAGACATGTAGTGTCATGCTGCTGAAGCTATACCCTTCCTAATACTTGTGGATTGGGTCAATACATAGTAGGACTAATTGCACCTAGAAAAGCATTAGAACTTAATGTGAGTATATAGTTAATGATTCACTAGGAGATAAAATAATCATTAAGTGTTAGACTTTGGAGAAAGATCTGTAGTTAACCCCAATATCCTCCATTCAGAATCTATGTGAACTTAGATGATTACACATTTTTGAGACTTCTAGAATTTGTGTGCGGAATCTCTTTCAGTAAAATGAAAGTTAAATAAGATGGTGTAGGTAAGGGACTTTTCAGCATAGTGTAAGGAACATAAATGAGGGAGCAAATACTGGCAAAGTTTTACTATTGTGCTATTTAGGGAATGTAGGAAGTATAAATGGAATTAGTCTTGATTTAGAGACATTCATATGTAAGCACTGCAACTGTCTTTCTCTCCTCTGAAACAGTGAACACCACACATAATAAGCATCTGCCTATTATTCAGCTGCACTCATCCAACACTGATTTCATTTTCAGTCTTGTTTTGATCTGTTTCATTCTCAGTGGATAGCAGAAAATTAGACAATGGTTGGGATCACATGCATCTCTAGCCTAGGAACCCCACAGGGCTTTTCATCTGGCTCCACATTTTGGCTTGGCTTGACATGGGAATTTAATAAGTATTTAAAATTGAAAAATAAGGTTCTATTGCTGATACTTGCTTGGTAGAGATATTAGATTCTTATTTTACCAATTCTACTAGATTTGGGTTTTATCATGTTTTTTTCCACTAAAGACAAATATTCAGATACACCCAGATATCTAGAGAGAGAGAGAGAGAAATAAGAGAAAATCACCCAGTGGGTACCAAGTGCTGAAGGTTTGTGCAGCTGTGGTGAAAACTGTTTTGTGTTGTTTTGTTTTCAGTGGGACTGAAGGGTAGGGACACAAATGAATTTGCCAATTAACTGTGCTAATACTATCCTCTGAAATCATCTGAATACACTCTTAAAGATATAAAAATCAAATACTATGGAATGAAGGGGTTTTGTTTTGTCAATTGGAAATGGTTTCCAAGTAATTCTTGGGGTAAGAGGGAACAGGCACATGCAAGGTTTTTTATCATACTGTATAATAGGTTTATTTTCCCACCTTTAATTAAATACGAGACTTCACTGTTTAACCTCAATTAAAACATAATGATGTTGGTGCATTATGATTAGTTAAATTAATGTTCTGAATAGGAAAATGGTGATTTCAAATAAGGCAATAATTAGCAGCCTGTAAGCATCATCCTAGCAGTCACCTCAACTCCCTCTCCACATGATAAGTTATCATTCTAGACACATTGACCCACTCCCTGTTCTTCCCTAACAATGAAGTATCCAGGCCATCTATGTTTCTCATTTCCATGCCTTGAACTTCTCATTTCTCATATGTAATCCTACTGTCCTTATGAAAGGTGGGTCCTTCATCCCCTCTAAGCTCCTGTGGATCTAGGAAGCAAGTCCTGCTCTTTTCGCCCTTTTTAAACATTGCTTTCCCTTTATTTCAGTGAAAAACCTTTGAAGACACAGGTTACACATTCTCTTCCTTGCATTTTCAAGACTTTTTAATATAAATGGCCACTGATGACTATTCATTGATTCATTTCGTCCCATTGTCCCGGATGTAGAACACCTATAAAATCTTAAATTGAGCAATAAATACACTACTTATGGTTACTTTGAAGCAATATTTGAATACTAATTATGTTCACAGAATTGAAAAGTTTGGTATTAATGTTTCCCTAAATATTGACTTCACATTAAAGAAGAATTAACAGCACTTAACTTCTGCCATTTGTGTCATAGTTTGGCAGGGAAATGTGAGCATATCAATAATCAATTTAATATTAAATATGATAAGAAAAGTTCCAACTTAAACATATATTGAGGTATTTAGGACTTTTCAAATACTTGGTGAATAGCCCTAATAGGGGTCTATTCCTATGAGGGTTTAGTTTTTGACTACAGTGAAAAAGTAAAGGGAAGAGCTACTTCAAATAGAAAAAGTCACAAGGCCACAGAATCAGTAATGAGAAGGGTGGAGGCAATAGTTGTAGGGATGGAGTTCTGGTACTGGTATAGTGATAAAGATATTTGTATAAATCCCCCCAAACTTTTCATCTCAGCCCCCTGCAAGTAGAAACTGAAGAAAATATATCCCACTCAGGGTTTAAGAGAATCATATAGTGAGAAGCATACTGGAATAGATTCCCATCCGGTAATCACAAATTGGATGTGGTAAAGAGAAACTACTGGCAACATTTTTTTTTTTTTTAAGTGTAGAAGACCACGATGAAAACAATCTTTCGAAAGATCAATTCATTCCAGGAAGCAGGTTCAAGTGGAAAGAGACAACATAAAAATCCTTATTTTCAACAGAGACAAAACTGCAAATATTTTGATGTCTGGAAAGAATTTGAAGACATCTGATGTTTGCACTTTTACCTGGTCACTTGAAAGCAACTATCTCATTTCTTTTAGATTATCTAAAACATTTTCAAGTTATTGAAACAAATTACAGAGACTGACAACATACACAATTTCATCCTGTGTCCTAAGTGCATTGTGTCCAGTCTATTTTATTTAAAAATGTTTTCAAACATAATTTTGTTAGAATGATAGACATCTTATACCTTTTCTCCAAATTGGCATCAGTTTGCCATAATTATAATATCAATTTTAAAGTATTTTCAAGTAAATTATACACATATAAGCTAGAGATGCTAAATAATTCAATATATGACTTTTTTAACCTAACCACAATATTAAACCAAATTTAATAAAATTTTGATTAAGATTTAATAGCCAATCCATATTTAAATTTCAAATGCCTTCAAATATCTTTATTAAGTAGTTTGTTGCAAAGTGAGATACAATGTAGAACTACACATAGCATGTGGCTGTTACAGTTTTTCTTCTTCTTACTTTTTATTTTAGCAACATTAAGTTGTTGAAGAGGCAAGTCAGTTGGGTAGTAGAGTGCATCTACACTGAATTTTTTTGTTGTCAGCAGGTGGTATCGACTTCTAACTCCATTGCTTTTATTTTCCATCAAAGTAAAGTTGGATCTAAAGATTTACTAATTACTTTTGGCAAAGACAGTCATTCCGAGGAGTTTAGGTGTCACATAATTAGTGATGCATGGGCTAGACAAATGAAAGCTTGATCTCACTGTTGAAAGGAAAATTATGTTCATTCTCTGTATCACACTAGACATTTTTGGAGTCATAACCTGATACCATGTGCATTTTTGTTTGTTGTAACACAACATCCCAACTGTTTCCCACTGACCTTTCATTTAATCATTTTATCTTTCTTTGATGAGCACTTCTTTAATCAATAATTTCATTTGAACATACAAGGAGGTATTTTATTTAACAGTTTTTTTCCTTATCCATGACAATGTTGCCTATCAAACAACCTTTGAATCTCCAAAGCTGACAACATTAATTTCATGCTCCTAGATGTGGCTGAAGGTAAGCTGGTCTATACTGATATCAGCTGAGTTGTACAGGAATCCAGGCTTTGGGCTCAGTTTGCTCCAAGTTTCTTTGTTCTTCATGTTCGGCAGAGGAAGGAGCAACAGTTAGTTGAGGCATGATCTTCTCTTGGCAAAAAAGGAAAAAAATCCATACAGAATAGCAGAAACTTTTTATGATTTAAGACTTAGATTGGAAATGACACAATGTGTCTTCATTAGTACAATGTATTCCATTGGGTAAAGGATTCACCTCAACAAAACCACCATCAATGGAAGGGGGCTTCACATTCTTCCAGTTTTAATAGGAAGCTCTAAAAAGTGACTCAACACAGGCAATCACTGTGTAATTCTTCCATAATAAGAATAATAGTTGCAAATGAAAATCCAGTCTATCATGATGATTTTATTTTTCACATTTCGATTGGTGCAGTACAGTTGTACATATGATACAATTTATTGTTATGTATTCTTACATGTACACAATTTAACTATATAATTTGACCAGTATCACTCTCCAGCACTTTCTCTCTCCCTCCTCTCCTCCATCTCTTTGGTCTCTTTTCTCTACTTATCTTCTTTTGATTCTCCTGAAATCTGCCCCCACCTCTCTTTTCCTTTTTCCTCTCTAGCTTCTACATATGAAAGAAAAAAAGTACAACTCTTGACCTTTTGAGTTTGACTTATTTCACTTACCATAATGGTTACTAGTTCTATTCATTTTCCTGCAAATGACATTTCATTTTTATTTATGATTGAATAAGTTCCATTATGTATTTATACCATTTCCACTGATGGACAGCTAGACTGGTTCCAAAGTTTGACTATTGCAAATTATGCTACGATAACCATTGGCATACATGGATCACTGTAGGATGCTAACTAATTATTTAGGATAAATACTGAGAAGTGATATTGCTGGGTCATATGGTGTTTCCATGTCAAGTCTTTTGAGGAATCTCCATACTGATTTACATAGTGGTTGTACTAATTTACAATCCTACCAATAGTGTAAGTGTTCCTTTTCCCCCATATCCTCTCTATCATTTATTATTATTTATATTCTTGATGACTGCCATTCTGACTGGTGTGAGATGAAATCTCAGTGTAGTTTTGATTTGCATTTCCCTAATTGCTAATAATCATAAACATTTTTTCATGTATTTGTCATTTATAGTTCTTCTTTTGAGAAGTCTGTTTAATTCATTTGCCCATTTATTAATTGGGTTATTTTCTAATCATCTCTTCCCCATCTTTCTTCGGATTAAAAAACAAATAATGAGTGTAATTCATCTGGATTTATAATGATGCAGCAGATCTAGAAGATATTTCAAACACATTTGAGTTCAGTTCTCCTTTCTATGTGTGTTCATTGATATTATCACATCATATAACATAAACATTGCCTGGCTACCCTTTATCAGATAATACCCCTTTGTTTCCATATATAAGATTATTGCCACCTAACATATGGACTATTAGTAATTAACTGAGAAGTGTGAGCACAGTGTTAAGCATTGGATCTTTTGTATGTTGCCAATACAGAGAGAGAAAGAGACAGAAGCAGGGATCTAGAAATAAGTCAAAATATTTAATTTTATTTTAAAGCCAAGGGAATAGAGACAAAGAAAATAAAGAACTCAGGGAGTCTAATAGAGAGTAAAGTCTTTTTCCATATTAGAAACAACCATACTGCTCTATAGGGATAGAATTTGTTAAATTGTGTTCATGTTAATTTCCAGTAATTTAGAAACTTTATGAAATAAGAAAACAACAATAAAATGAAAATGCAAATTATATGATTGAAGATAAGCTTACTTTTTCATTTGGAAAGGAATTCACAAGTTAAAATAAGAAAAAGGAAAAAAATCACGCATAGGGAATAAGATTTGTACACCTAATTGATTATTTTAAATCATAACCATTCAATTATAGACAGACACTCAGCTGCAATTCATATATTTCATTAATCTTTATTTTCATGATAAGGAAACTGATTCACAAATATATGCATATTTGTTTAGTTTTTCCTAAATCATAGTATTTTCAGTGATATTCTCCACTGCTTCCTGTTGTTTCAGAATTCCCAGTCTGTCAATTTGATGGCTTATTGGGTAGAAAAGTTTTTAATTAGGATTGAAAAACTGTGTGTTCATAATTTATGCACAATTAATAGAAAGGCTTTAGCCATCATCATGGAATTTCATAGACTACTTATACACCCTAGTGGGAGAAACTGGTCAAAGCACTTTTTTCTTAAGAGGAAAATGAACAACACATATACATGTAGCTCTTAACAATGATATTGGAATTCCCCAGAGTGTCTTGAAATTATTTAAACCAAATGATATAATAAAATCTGACATAAGAAGCCACTTAAACCATACTAATTAGGTAGATAATAAAAATCAAGCAACTATTGAAATGCAAGGCAGTCACAATAGACAATTAAAGGTTAATTAGATGTATGAATACAAGTTTCTCCTGCCCTGGGATTTATTCTTCTTATACTTTAGACAGATTCATAAGGGAGCTTGACATATAACATAAGAATTCATCTAGATTTATTTCTATAAAAAAGTTCTTTGAACAAAAAATCAGAATTGTGGGGATTGGGATGAAGGATGAAGAAGAAAGGGAATGGCAATTTCAACAACAAAACACTTAAAGGCACTTTGCAATTCTGATCAATGTGGAAAATGAATTTAAATATAAATTCATATTTACACTAGATACATAAGTTATAAAGGGTCAGTCTTTTGAAATGTGAAGAAAATCTGGGTGGGGTAGATGAGGCAAAGGACAGGACCCGGACTATTATCCCACCTCTGTTCCTCTTAGGCTGTGCCCTAGCAATTCATGAAAACTCTTTGGTCCTCAATTCCCCTTATAAATGATAAAATTCATCCTAGGTTGTTTGATCTTTTATGTTTTCTCTATTAAGGTCCATAACCTAATAATCTTCTAATACCTTCATTGTCTCTTAAATATGCTAATAAGTGTGTGTAGAATAGATTGGGCACTTAAAAATGGAATATCAAAGCCTCTACAAAATTTATTACACTAGCGATTCAATTTAATACTTTCTGGGAGCTAAACATATACACGAAACCATGGCAGATTTCTAGAGATGTTGGGACAAATGCTATGATCACTGATATCTGTTTCATTATTGAATTTTAATGTTACATATTTTGGTGTGAATGTCAAATATCAATAACTTCTTATACCTCATATGTTCTCATAGAATTTTAATGGAATTCTTTTATGTGATTCTTCAATAACAGTTGAAAGTATTTCTAATAATTTACAACTACAGCTAGTTGAGAATAATTTCAAATAAAGCTATGATTCACTAAGTGATTACTATGGGTCATTTATTTAATTGGTATGACTCTAAGAATCAGCACACATTATTTTCATGTAAACAGATAAAGAGCACATAGCTCAGAAGATTACTCAGTACCAAATAGCTGGTAAAGGAAGGAGTCAGAAAAACTCAGGACTTTTTTATGAACTATAACCTACATTGCTTCATGTAGTCATGTAATCAGAGTTCATTTTTTGGTGTTTTCTTTTCTTTCTGGTATTAAGGAATAATTCTTCCATTTACACTTCATCAATGGATACTGTAGACTAATCATGTTTAGGACAGACTCAGATCTATTTGACTACCAATCATATCACCATGTGTAGCAGAGAAATATTTAGAGGTAGAGTGAAAAGAAAGAAACAGTTGTTGTGTGGTTGAGAGTTAAGAAAAATTAGTGGGGGGAACCCCCAAATATTCAAATTCAGAAAGTTTAAAATAGAACATCTTTCTCCTTAGAGTAACTTGGTTTCAAGTCACAGAATCATCAATCCGGAAGACTCAGCCTCTTCTATGGTCTTGGTTTTGGAAGCCCTCCCAGAAGAATGTGGGCTGCAGGTGGTTTCCCATACACAAAGAGGATTTGGACAGCCATGAAGGAAGGAGAATGAGAAGAGGGTCCCAGGAAAAAGGGATAATAGGTGCAAAAGCAGAGACATGAGAGATTAAGACTCAAGAATCAGTTTGATTATACATTGATGCAGAGTCCTTATGGGACCTGGAAAAGGAAGAGACAGAGACACAGCAAGTCAAGGGAGGAGATGATGGTATTGGATTCGTGTTTGACCTTGAAAATGAATTAAAGCTGGAAAAGGAAACATGAAATTACAAGTTTAAGATAGAGTGAGAATCTTGTGGGAAGAGTATCTCACATAGTTAGTGTAATGGTTAATTTGAATTGTCACCCTGATTGGGTTAAGAGATGCTGATGATTAAGAAGTTTCTGGGTTGGTTCCACAATCTGACTATTGTGAACTGAGTAGCTATGAATATTGATGTGGCTGCATCACTGTAGTATGCTGATTTTAAGTCCTTTGGATAGAGGCCAAGGAATGGGATAGCTGGGTCAAATGGTGGTTCCATTCCAAGTTTTCTAAGGAATCTCCACACTGCTTTCCAGAGGGGCTGCACTAATTTGCAACCCCACTAGCAATGTATGATGTACCTTTTTCCCACATCTTCTCCAACACCTATTGTTGCTTGTATTCTTGATAATCACCATTCTAATTGGGGTGAGATGGAATCTTAGGGTAGTTTTGATTTGCATTTCTCTTGTTACTAGAGATGTTGAACATTTTTTTCATATATCTTTGATTGTTTGTAGATCTTAGTCTGTCAAGTGTCTGTTCATTTCCTTAGCCCATTTGTTGATTGGGTTATTTGTATTCTTGGTGTAGAGTTTTTTGAGTTCTTTATATATTCTGGAAATTCGTGCTCTATCTGAAGTATGAGTGGCAAAGATTTTCTCCCACTCTGTAGGCTCTCTCTTCACATTGCTGATAGTTTCCTTTGCTGAGAGAAAGCTTTTTAGTTTGAATCTATCTGTTATTGATTCTTGCTTTTATTTCTTGTGCTATGGGAGTCCTGTTAAGGAAGTCTGATCCTAAGTTGACATGTTGAATATTTGGACCTAATTTTTCTTCTATAAGATGCAGGGTCTCTGGTCTGATTCCAAGGTCCTTGATCCATTTTGAGTTGAGTTTTGTGCAGGGTAAGAGATAAGGGTTTAGTTTCATTCTGCTGCATCTGGATTTCCAGTTTTCCCAGCACCATTTGTTGAAGAGGTTATCTTTTCTCCATTGCATGTTTTTGGCACGTTTGTCTAGTATGAGAAAACTGTATTTATTTGGGTTTGTATCTGTGTCCTCTATTCTGTACCATTGATCTACCTGTCTATTTTGGTGCCAATACCATGCCGTTTATGTTACTATTGCTTTGTAGTATAGTTGAAGTTCTGGTATTGCGATACCCCTGCTTTACTCTTCCTGCTAAGGATTGCTTTAGCTATTCTGGGTTTCTTATTCTTCCAGATGAATTTCATGATTGCTTGCTCTATTTCTGTGAGGTACATCATTGGGATTTTAATTGGAATTGCATTAATCTAAAAGAAGTTTCTGGGTGTGTCAATGAAGGTATGTCTAGGAATGATTGGAATGTGGTATAGTGAACTGGAATGGAGCCCCTCCCTAAGCATGGGCAGCACTGCCCAATAGGATAGAATAAAAGCTGGAAGAACAAGGAAGCAGATGCAAGCTCAGTTCTTCTTGAATAGGTTCTTGATTGCTGCTTTGATCCTTTGAGGATATCAGATTCTCACTTCTTCACTTTTCCAAAGTGGACTCTGCCAGTGATTCTCCAGGTAGTTTCCAGAAGTCTTGGTCTCGGACTAGGGTTGCACTGTTAATCTTTCTTGTTCTGGGGCTTCTCCATCCCGGACTGCACAGCTGCTGGTTCTTCCAGCTCTCCAGCTGCAGACAGTCATTGTGGGCTATTGAGCTTCTGGACATGTAAGCTAATCTAATAAATCCCTGTTTTATAATCATACTTCCTGTTGATTCTGTTCCTCTAGAGAACCCTGACTAATACAGTTAGTTTGTAGTAGGGAATATAAGGAAGAGTTTTAGAACATGAAGCAGGAAAGTTAGCATGAACTGCATTTTACATGTCAGAAAAATATTTTAATGACTCACCTAGATTCTCAGAGACAGTGAAATTTTTATTAACCTTTATCAGCATGTTTACCACCAGGATTCGGCCCTGGAGTTTTCTGTCTCCCAAGTCTATTCAGGTTGTATCACAACATGCCCTCATGAAAAATGTCAGCAACACAACATAACTTGTCAATAGCCTAAGTAAATAAACAACTTATAATGAGTTATTAGCAAAACGATAGGAATTAATTTAAATATTCAATAATAGGAAAAAAAGGAAAATGCATTAGGATGTGACAAATCCTATGGGACTATTGCAAAACTGCTTTAAAATATGTTTTATAGCATTAAGTTTTTCTCATGATGTCATATGAAACAAACAAAAAAAAATCATTGTAAAACTTTTACAATAAATCTCCTGCTTTTTCTTTTTCTTTACTTTTTTGTGGTTTTGGAGAGTGAACCCAGATTGTGCATGCAAGGCAAGCACTCTACCAACTGAGCTGTATACCCAACCCTACAATAAGATCGTCACTATTGTGTGTATATGTGTGTGTGAATGCATGAGAAAGAGTGGATGAAAATGTATAAAAATGTTAATAGAAGCTATATCTAAACTGTGGGCTTACAGGTTGCTCATCTTTATGCACTTCTGTTTTCCTATTTTCTGTATTTATTGTTCACACATAGGATGGGAAAAATAAACATTATGAAAGAAGAAATAAGAGGAGAAGTGACAGAAGACCATGTTCTCAACCAATTCCCTTCCCTGTGTGCACAGGAAATCGGGTTGTCATCCTTCTCTTCTTTTTATAGCGCAAGGGAATAATTTTTAAATTGTAGATAATTAAAACTCCTTGCACGTGCCCATCAAAGCAGGGGCACTTGGATTTCCGTTCCTTCTCAGTGCCTGAACCTTGTCATACCTACGGGTTTTCTTTCAAAACATTTAATAGAGAAGGAGAGACCTTCCCTCCCTGTTAAGTGCAGTGTAGGCAGGAGCACAGGGACAGCCTTCATAATTACACCTGAGGCTACGCAAGTAGAACAGCTGTGTAGTTGGGAAATTGGGCCAGAGTATGTCAGAAAATAGCTGTCTGCTGAAACTGCCTGAGTGTGGGAGGAGGTGGGTGATGGTGACCTGGAGGGAGGGGTGGCGCTGTGCCTTAGGCAATGGAGGGCAAGGTGAAGACCCAATGCAAACTTCACTGTGGGCAAGATTTGGCAGGAACAAGGCTAAGCTCCTTCTAGAAACTGGGCCTACTCCTTGCCACCAAAAGCACAGCAACTGAGCCAGGAGAAACTACTGCTTTTTTTTTCCACAGGTAGGTGAGAAAGTTACCCTCTGCAGCCCTCCCCAAATCGCTAGACTCTAGTGCTCTGTCTGACTTTGTCTTAGGTCCCTTGGATACAATGGTAATCCCAAGTAAAATCATTCTTTGCTATCCTGGCACTTGACATAAGCTACCCAAACTTCAAAGCACCACTTCAGAGATGATCTGATTTGTACAAAAAGCAGGGCTGTTATTTTTCCCAATCCTTGTTCTGAATATTGCATATTTATATCATGCAGCTTTATAATCATACTCACTGTTTTCTGTCTGCCCTTTGGGCTGACAAGTCTGGCTTCCCATGGAATTCCCTGCGAAATATGCTAACATTACAGACATCTCAACCCCTAGCTAGGAAAGATTGAATGTAGTCCCTTTCAGATGGTGCTTAGAAATTTGTAATTTTATCAAAATTCTTACATTATTCTGATGCCCACTCAGGGTTTATACCACCCCCATGATATTATTATAGGAAGCAGTCAGAGATCAAAATTAAAATATATGCTATAATATATACCACTGAGATGATGTGGGATAGTGAAAAACTCTCTTTACCCATTTGTGCCTTAGTTTCAGTATCTGTAAAGTGGAGTTAATCATACTACCTGGAAATACTACTCATGTGAAAGACTTAGCTCAGACTCTGGCACAGAGCAGGTGCTAATGGATATGACCACTGATCTCTCTTTGTTCTGGAACATGGCCAAGTACACTGAAGAATGTTAACACCCAGTTTAGATCTATATTGTGTGGACAGGCAAGAGCATCTGAAGGATGCAGAATTGAAGGGTATGCTCAAACTAATCAAATGTTTTCAAGTTAAGGACAAACTATTTCTTACCACTGTCTTTTCATAACTTAGTACAAATTTCTCATTCACAGGTTTCATTTTGATGCTCTTCAAATGTTTAGTCTATGTCATCTCAGGGTTCAGTTTCTAAAAGTTTCCAAGGGGAGGATTTCTATCAGTAATTAGCAGTTAGTTAGGAGTTTGAATAGAGAAGTTGGGAATCTCTGTGTCTGAATCTTCCTCCTCCTCACATAGTAGGTTTTAACTATAGACAATTTACCTCACTCTCTGAATCAGATTTCTTCACCTGTAACATGAAGGAAACAGTAATGGACTAAATACCATTTCTACATCCTTCCAAATTCTCTTGGCCTCACCTGTCTTTTGTCTCATCTCTCTGTGAAGTCAAACTTTTCACATACACTGGCTAATAGCCCCATCCCTAGGCAGAACAGTGGGCTTCTCACCTCTTGTTGAGGCACAACTCAAATGATTGGTGAGCAAGAAAGTTAAGGTCCATGGGGATCATCTTTGACTGACAGAAACAAATACCATTCATAAATTCATCTCCCTTTCCATCCCAAGTGAAAGTTCTGAGATATTTCTTACCCAGCTTCTAAGGGAACAGTAATGTTAACGAAGCAATCAGTAATGCTTGGTCTTAACCACTTCAGAAATGCATCGTTATCCTTTCTCTTCCTCCTTACTGCTTTATTTGCTTGTACCCCAACTCTTGCTTCCTAGAGTCATGCTTTAAATTAAAGTTATGGTCCATAATACCTCCCAAACTTTAAATCCTAGGGAAACCTTATGTTAATAAATTATTTATATCTTAAAGTTTTATGGAAATAACATGACATAATTCATATAAATGTGATATAAATAGAATTCCCTAAAAGTTAAATGATATTCATCATCCTATTTCCCAAACTGTAACATATTTGCCATCTCTGTCTTCTTGAACCCTCTCCATATGCACTTTGTTGGCCTCGTACTACTATCATTTGTTTGCTTGTTTCTCAATTGGGAGAGAAAAAAAATCTGTGCTGGGTGGGTTAGTGCTAAGTATGATTGATTTGAGAAAGAATGGAAATGGCACTAAAAATCCAAGCCATCTGGTTGTCTTCTCAAGTATTTTATTGTTTCTTGTTTGTCTTCTCAGAAAATTGTAAGTCACTAAGGAAAAGGGTCATCCCCTCACTTTATTTCCCTCACAAGTCAACTTTGTTGGTCAGGGCCAGTTTATGCTTATGTTTGGAGAGTTCCGATGTAATGACCAGGATTTTGGAGGAGGTGATACTATTTGCATAGGTGGTTGAGAGCTCATGAGATTTACAGAATATGTGAACCTTGGGGGTCATCACCAGCCCATAGGCTTCCAGCCTGTGATTCATCACAGAGTAAGGTCCTTCCTTCATCCTCCATCCACTGTATGAGTTAAAAGAGTCTCCCTTGAAACAAAAGACCATGCCAGGTTATGAATAATAGTTTTGTGTTTGGCATCATCTCAGTAAGTGTCAGAGAATGCAAAACAGTGAATAAACAATACTTCCTACTAACATTTGATGAGTATAGGAGTGGACAGAAAGAAAATCTGCCTCACTTATTCACTACCTATTCCCAGAGCTTAGCAGTGAATATGGCTTATTAAATGCTCTGTAGGAATTTGATAAATACTGATGAAATCATGAAACCAGAGGCTCACATTTATAGTTGACTCAGCAAGAAAAAAGGAAAAAGAAGATAGCATTTAGAAATACACATAGAGCATATTTGAAAGACTGGGATGCATTTTCCTATCCTCATTAAGTGTAAGATTTAATGTTCATGAATGGTTTCATGGAGGAAAATTATACGACATACCTAAGTTAGTCCATTGCAATCAAGGTCCCTCTTATTACATAGGCACATACAAACACACTCAATAGTTTGTCTTCTTCCAGTTGCAAATCTTTTCTCCCATAAGACATTTCTATCCACAAAAATAAGAGCATTGGGTCATTCTTTAAACCATCCTTAGACTTTCAATCTTACTACCATATGCTTCCAGCATGGATAACTGGGTTCCCTCTATACCTTTCATTCTCAAATAGTATCTTACTTTTCTCTAAGAGTCAATGAAATCTCTAATGGATGTTTAAATATTTTTATGATCACATAAGAAAAAATGAGAATCATTCATGATATATCCATCGGAAAAGAAACCCATGTGTATTTTTCTTATCACTTGAATTTTGTAAGATTTAATCTAAGAAGGCATCAGATTACAAGTGCCTCATGTCCTAAAACACTCCCATGACAGCCATCACTGTCATGTTTCCATCATCCTGTCAGTTGCTACTCCAGGGTTTATATGGTGCTTTGCATTTCAGGACCTTGGATGTCCACTAGGAAACACAGGGGTCATGATCCTTCTAGGGTTTATAGACTAGGGTTCCATCTTTCCAACAATTTACTTAGCCAGAATAAGTCTCAATTACCCAATAATATTTCATCTCCTTCCAAGACACGGCACTTAGATAAGAGTCTAGTTTTAAATGAACATCAGCATTCCTGAAATGGAACAGAATTATAAGGTATGATGTATCTCCTGAAAATTATGCAAAGTGGCTTCTCACTGTGCTGATATTGAAGGATTTGGGGTCTGAAAATATGTACAGAATTTTCCTGGGTGCCAGCTGATACTGCATTTGTTTTCTTCCCTTTCATGCCCCTACTACCACTTTTTATATACTAGATTGGTTCAACCAATGAGATGATGGATATATCCTTCTCTATAAGGATAAGAAAAGAAGAATTGAAAACATAACAAGTAACTCCCAGAATATTGAAGAACTCTGATCTGGTACATAGGATAACCCTAGGGCAGAAAAATCTTTAGGGTAGAGACAGATATGAAAATCAGAGAAGCATATGAACTTCAAGCAACTGGAAAAAGAACTTCTATGCAATAAAGGTGATAAGAGTGAGAAGTCAGGATAGAGCTGGAAGGACCTTTGCTAATTCTGCAATGTTACCAAGAGTCAGTCTGAGTCCTAAACATCAAGCCCATAAAAGTACAGACATAAAATAGAAACGAAGATAGCTGGCCCTTCGAGTATATTCTGTTTCTTTATTTAAAGGTTTATTAAGTGTATAGATCATGGAACCTGTGTCTCAGATTTCCAATGAGACCTGAGTCAATATATTAAGACATGTCATTAAGGTAAAGAACGGCAAGCTTTATTGAATACTAAATATCCTTTATGGTGGGATGTCTCTATAAAACTTACTCTCCTGCCCAAATAGTTATTTCAACATTTGTCAAGTAGTGAATGAGACCTGAATAAGTAGAGCCTTGTTTATGACACATGGTGGCTTCAAATCCAATGACCTAACCATTCATTTGATAACTGTGTCCAAATAAGAGGGAGAAAATATGGGCTATCATAAGCTAGTCAGAGGCAAGATTTGAACATCCTTGTCTAGTTCTTGGTAATATACTTGGATCTCTGTCCTTGTTTTGAACTTCATCACTCACTTGCTACTTGGTTCCTGAATATATATATCCCATTATACTTTAAGTTCTGCTCCTGTCTGTCTCCTCACTCATGTCCTTTAAATGGGATTTCCAGATAGGGCTTCTTAGGTCTTGATCATCTACTCATTTGCCTGTATCCTTAGGTGTTATTAGATTCCAGTCACCTTGAAAGAGTTTCCTAGTCTAATCAATATAGCTCTGGTTTCTGAAGCCATACCATAGCAGAACTCACCTGCAAGGTCACAAAAGAAAGAGCTACCTGTTTTTGAAGAAAAATTGTCTATCTATGATGATTCTTTCCATAAAATTACTTTTATAATATTAATTTAATTAATTAGAAAGGGCATTTATTCAAGAGATAGTAAATCTGTATTCTGGTTGAATCTAATAATTAAATATATGGTCATTGAACCTCAACTATCTGATCAGAGTCCGAACTACCTCACCGAAGTATTTACTGAAGAAAAACAAAAGAAAAATTTAAAAATATACAGATACACAAATCAAAGTGGTTACTGAATCCTAAATACAAGATAAACTTAAATTTTTTAAGCCTCTAGTTAGTACCCAGTGGGCAGAAACCAGTGAAGAATTGATCCAAGTTTTTGTAAAGCACTTGTCAAACCTTCAGTATTTGCAAAGAACTACTCCAGAGAAATCAAATTGGGTCAGTGAGAAAAGCCAATCAACACTTAAAGGATCAGAAAGTGAATACCAAATGAGGTCAGAGAGCATGTCTTTCCATGGGAGACTTCCCTAAAAGGCAGGAAAACCATGCAAGACTGTACAGTTGGTTCAAACCTAGACATGCCTGATGGAGAAGACAGATTCATCTGTATCCTGCTCTGTCATTCTTAGGTCCTGGTACGTGACTGTGTCTTTCTATACAGATAAGACTTAACATACCTGTACATAGGGTAGCATGAGTTAATGTCAACTGAGCAGACCTGAGCCTTCCATCCATATGAAGTCCTATTTGCAAATGTGACTCTAGAGTGTTTAGAAAGTAGGTGGGAAAAATTCCCACCATTCCCTGCTTAAATGTTCTTAATGTTCACAGCTCTTAATCTAATTATGCAAAATATATGACTGAGGTTGAGCTCTTGCTTTCCTCTTGGGAAATTGTCTGGAATTTGGTCTATGTCAGGCAACGGATGTCTAAGTGACCAGGCACTCATAAAAACTCTGATGTGACTCCCTTGAAGACAACATTTCTCACTTGCTGCCACAATCCATTTCTGAGGGAACTAAATGCTTCCTGTTGACTGCACTGGAGAATGACGCTAGGAAATTCTCATCCAGTTTCCTGCAGACATTGCCCCTGTGCCTTGCCCTTTGTTGTTTCTGCTTTGGATCCTTTTGTTGTGATAAATCATAGGCATAAATATGACAATATGTTGAGTCCTGGTAGTCTTCTCAGAGAATCATCAAATCTGGGAAATGATCTTGGAGACCAACATACTTTCTGTTTCATGCTAGGAGGTCATTTTTTTTACCATTCTTCCTTTCATGGTGATTTTCCAACAAAGCCACCATAAGAGCTTACTGGGGCTGTGCTTCCAGAAAAGGGTAAGAAAAATGCATATGCTGCCTCTCCCACCCATGCCCTTTCCCTGTTAAAGAAAGCCATCTGTCACATTCCCCTTGACCTCACTGAAGCCAGACTAAACACTTACTGTGTCAATCTGGGCACAGTTTTGCAAGTAGATCCCAGGAGTGGAAGGAGGAGGGAAGAGCATTTGCACATATTCTCCTGTGACCCAGGTACAATGTTTGGGTTAGCATATTATCCAAATGAGTCATTTTAACAGGGAAACAAAAGTAATTCTATGTTATGATTAAACATTCTTCCCTGGAATGCAGAGGGGATAAATAATTTTCTGGAGATCTCACAATAAGTAGTAAATCCTGACTTGAAGTTTATCTGATTCCAAATCTCACATTCATTCCATTATACCATGTCGCCCTCATGTCCAAGTCTTCAGCCTCAATTTTTTCATCTGAAAACTGCATCTATGTGTCTCACTCGTATTATTAAAACGAGATATGCATGCTTATGTAACAGAGAGTCTGGCATGTAGTAAATTCAAAACAAATGAAAATCATTTTTATGATTACTATGATCTTGATTATACTTAAAACAGATCTGTCTGGTCCCAGGGCCCTGTGCCTGCTCAGTCCAAGGCCCCAAGAATTGGGGATGGCAAGACAGAAAATTAGGACTATCTAGGGCATACTATTCTGATACTATTTTTTCATGTTTATAACACAGCACATTAATTATTATGTACTTCATTAAATATGCAGATTAGTGTCGAAAGTTTCATATCAATTCTGAACTCAAAATTTATGCAATGCTTAATATCTCATGTTAAGCACAAATCTGCTTCAAACATAAAAGCAAACAATAAAAATCACCACAAATGTTGTCTTGAAATGACCAGGTTGTGTTCCCCAAGCACACACTGACCTAGGATATAAATTTGTAATTTATTTCACATCTACCCATTTCTACTCATGGAATTCACTCATAAACTTCCCCCTCTGAAATCTTCCCCAATGCAAGTAAAACTTTCATTTACCTTTCATGTTAATGCCAAAAGAATCACTATACTGGACCCTGTGAATGTCAGAAAAATTATCTTGCAAACATGCATTGAGAAAGCATTTCATAATAAAGATTTAGTACATAATCTCGCCAGCACACAGTCAGACTCAAGAAATCCAAGCTGGGATGGTGGCAGTGATAGTGCTTAGTGATGAAGTAATTTGCATTCTAACATTTTATAGAGCTGAATTTCTAAGATCAATCTACTATATATTATGATTTAATAAAGTTTACACAAGGATAAACACAGACACAGACGCACACACACACAAGTAACATGGAGCACAAGTGACAAGGAACATGATTGAGCCTCTCTAACTTCTAGAGAAAACTTTCATATCCTTTGATTTCATGAATTTACATTAGTTCTACTGAGTCACTTTTTTGAAAATTCAGCTTTTCATGATTTCAATTATATTTATATTTATGACTAAAATATGTTCAATATTTTAAATAATTGCTTTTAAGTCTCCTATTAATAAATTTAAGACAAACAATTGAAGGAAGTATCCTTAAAAATAAATATAGACCATTCTGCTTCCATGGGTATGTATTACTGCTATTGATTTTCTAGTCATCTGCTTTTAAAGCCAGTTTGAAGATGATTTTTAAGTGCTCAATCTCATTTATTAAAGCCTTGAAAGTTGATTGCCTTAATTTTCCCCCAATCAACAAGATAACCCTTAATTTTAAGGTCTGGATTAGTGGCACTCCCAAGTACGAAGTTATGATGCCATTTATTTACATTAGAATCAACACGAGTTCAGATCTTAATGCCCTCATCAATTTTCCAAATAAAACTGCAGCTGTAGTGTGGAGCAGGTGAAATGAGGTCTGTATTTCTCAGATGTAACGTAGCCAAGAGCTTAACCCAGGCTTCATGAAGTTTAAAAGCAATAAAGCCAAAGTTATTTCAGCCCTGCAGCATACTTATTTAAAGAGATGGATGTTATTGGCTGTCTTTCAATGTACTGCTTATACTATCATTAAAACTTGAAATGGAATTCCAGGGAGTTGTGTGTGGAATGTGATATAAGTCCCACCTTCCTTCCTAATCCCTTTAAAACAGAAGGATGTAAACAGCTGTAAAGCTACACCCAAAATATTTTACCTGAAGTCCTATCTTACAGAAAGAATGTGATACTGAGAGTTTATGGAGTACCAAGTCTAAGAAATATGCATGTGTCTGCCAGGAGCATGGTCTAGGGATCATGGAGCAAAGGTAGTTCATTGAAGGACCTGGTGGCTTCCACATAGCTGTCAAATTAATGGCATTAAAAAATACACTAACTAGTTTCTAGATTCCAGGGAAATAACAACCAAGTCTGTGTCTACTTATTACAAGTTCTGTTAGAGTGCCAAACTATATCAGGTACCTAGTAAATACTGAATAAATTAATAAAGGGATGTTATATAAAAACAGCTGTCTTCCCACCATGGTGAATAATTATTCTAAAGTTTCTAAGAGATTTGAAGAAAGAAATTTGAGTTCTTTACTACAATGTGAAGTCTTCAAATGCTGAAAGGTAAGTAGGAAGAAGAAACGAGAAGAGTAACTTGTCTCTGTTAGGTGTCTATTTCTGGTATCAATCTCTTTAAAATGTTGCAGTTTCTTCTTCCCTTCTTCTACTTGTAAAGGTCCAACAAATTCTGTCAAATTCATGTTATTCAATGCAGTGCTATTCTTTAACCTAAGCATTCTCAATTCAACAAGATAAAACAGAGTTCAAATCCAAATACTTAGGCATCATTGCTTTTCATGATCCTATGTAATCATATTTTTATGTTCCCTTGCATAATAGCTAAGTTTTCTATTGTACACTAATTTAGGCCAGAAAGATTGTTACTGGCACATTAAGCACGTAATTGGAATAAATTAATGATGTCAAGCTATATAAAATTTGCCTGTGGCTATGTCAAGTCAAATCACAGCAATATTTACATCATGATTACCATGACAATGAAATTCTTTGCTTTTCTTCATAACCAAGAGAAAAAATAGTCAATGGAAACAGGCCCAGAGAAATGACAGGTACTTGAACTAATAGAAAATTTCTTTAAAAGAATGTAAAAATATGTTCAGTGATTTTGAAAATGAAATACATATATATGAAAACAATATATATAGATATATATATAATGCTTAAGTGTTACAACTTGTCAATATTTCTTAAATAATGTCTTATATCTATAATATATATACTTATTATATACATATATATGAATAAGACTTCTCAGCAAATTAATAGGATCCATAAAAATGAACTGAATAGAAATTATAAAACTGAAAAATATTTGAAAAGACCATCTTTGGTTTTAACAGGAGATTGAATGTTGCAATTGGATAAGCAATTAGTAAACTTCAAGACAGGGCAATAGAAGTTCCAAAATATCATATGAATGAGGAAAAAAGGTTAAAAATTTTAATAAAATCGAAGTAACCTGGGAGATATTGGATAGTCTCACATGTATGTAACTGAAATCCCAGAAGAAAGAGGAAGAGATTGGCAGAGAAATAGCAATTGAAGACATAGTGGCTTAAAATACTCCAAATCTGTTTTCTGTTAAAAAAAAAAAAAAAAATCAATTTCTAGGCGAAGCTCAGTGAATCCCAAACAAAATACAAATACACACATTAAATACACACAGAGATATCATAGTCAGATTCTTGAAAACCAAAGTAAAAACAAAACAGAACAAACAACAACAACAAAAACTGTAATCCAGTGGAGAGAAACCTAAATACTATACCAAAAGATTATAAAAAGTGAAAAGGGAATTCAGTTTAGTAGCAGGATGCAAAATCAATGTACAAAAACTCAATAGCTTTTCTATACAGCAATGATGAATTTGCCAAGAAAGAGATCATGAAAGCAATCTTACTCAGGATAGTCACAAAACAAATCTTCCAAAGATCTCTATAACGAAAACTATTAAACACTGATGAAAGAAATGAAAGAAGTCACTGAAAGGTGAAAATACCACCTATGTTTATGGATTGACAGGATTAGTATTGTTAAAATGTTCATATAACTAAAAGCAATCTAAAGTTCCAGTACAGTCCCCTCAAAATATCAATGACATTCTTCACACTAGAAAAATAAAATCTTAAAATTCATATGGAAGCACAGAAGAGTCCAAATAGCCAAAACAATCTTGAGCAAAAGGAGCAAAGCCAGAGGAATCACAGTACCTAATTTCAAGACATACTATAGAGCTATGGTAACCCAAATGGCATGGTAATGGCATAGAAACATATACACAGATCAATCAAACAGAATAGGGAATGTGGAAAGAAACATAAACATCTACCACCACTGATTCTTGACAAAGGTGCCCTAAACAGACATTGGAGAAAGGACAGCTTCTTCAACAAATGCTGCTTAGAAAACTAGACATCCACACGCAGAAGACTGAAACTTTAACCCATCCCTCACCCTGAACAAAAATCAATTCATAATTGATCAAAGACCTGATTGTAAGGCCTGCAACTCTGAAACTCAAGGGGGAACAATTAAAGATGTTGGTACAGACAATGATTTCCAAAACACATGGGAAACAAAAGCAAAAATGGACCAATGGGATTATAGTACACCAAATTTCTGCACAGAAAAGGAAACAATCAACACGTGAAGAGACAACCTACAGAGAGGGAAAAAAATATTTGCCAGCTTTTCATCTAAGCATTCATATTCGGAAAATATGCAGAACTCAAAGAACTCAACAAAGAAACAAGTAATTCAATTAAAGTGAGCAAATGATCTGAATGGACAGTTCTCAAAAGAAGAACTATAATTGACCGATAAATATATGAAAAAATACTCAACATTTTTAGCCATCAGAGAAATGCAAATCAAAACTACAGTGAGATACTACCTCACCTCAGAATGTCTAATATCAAAATAAATAAAAATAGAAAAACTGGCAAGGATATGGAGAAAAAGATACTCATATACAATTGGTCAGAATGTAAATTATTATAGCCACTATGGAAAACAGTATGGAGGTTCCTCACAAAACTAATCTCCCATATGATCCAGCAATCCCATTCCTGGGTGTATATCCAAAGGAAATGAAATCAGCATACAAAGGAGATACTTTCATGCCAATGTTTATTGCAATGTTTATTTATTCACAATAGCTAAGATATGAAATCAGTCTGAGTGGCCATTAACAGAGAATGGACAAAGGAAATGCAGTATACATACAGTATACATACACAAATTCAGCCCTAAAGAGTTAAATCATCATTTGCAGAAAAGATAGAATTGGAGGACACCATAGTAGAAAAACGATTATTGGAAATGAGAAGAGTAGGGGTACAAGGGTGGATGAAGGGTGGATGAATATGATAAATTCACTCAGCATATATGGAAATATTCTAGTGAATCTCATTAATATGTACATCTAATGTGCGTTAACAGAATATATGAAGTAAATATGTAAATTTTAAAATTTTGTTTGAATGATTTTTTTTTTTTCCTGAATCACTTATACACAGTGTAATACTGTTTTGATGCTGGGCAGTGGCAATAAGCCAAAGCTTCCAGTCAGCCACATGATCACCAGGGGAAACAACACACACTCTGCAGTGTACTGTCTTACTGAACTTGGAAGCTGGGTAGGTTAGTTGCATTTGAGGTACTATCCATTTAACGTTTGCCACTAGTGATGGATACATCAGGACATGACACATTAAGGAGCACTGGACCCTTCATGGTTTTTGTTCTACACTATTTCACCTTTAGGTGGCGATACACATTCCCTTGCCCTCCTCAGTAATGCCATTTTCCTTACTCTAGTCAACTTGACTGACAGTAAATGTCCTGTGCCACCATAATTTCCTTAATCTTCCGATATGAACCACCTCTAATAAACTGTTAGGTTCTTGTTTATTATAAACAGTACCCTGTGTGACATTCATCTGTTCACTTATTTGATTTTCCTATTACCAGTGACTAGGACAGTGGCTACATAAAAGCAGTGTTCCACAAGTATTTGAACATTTCATTGAAATAATATGATCAACAAGTGCAAGAGAAGGGAGAATGACAATAACAGAACAAAATGATTAAAAGTCTTAAACTGACAATTTGGCATATTTGTATGAAATCATGGCCCACTGACTTTGTAACCTTGGGAAAGTGATTTTATTTCTCTCAACCTCAGTCTTATCATTAAGGTGAAAAAAAGTAAATAATGATAATGATGCTATGTAAAATTATTGCAAATAAATGAAATAATTTATGTAAAATGCATTGATAGCACAGTTCCTGTTATACAGTGAACACTTGAGTTATGGCTGTTATTATTCATATTTTTATGAACACACCAAAATAAGAAAAAAATATATGAGAATCATTCATGATATACCCATTGGCAAAGAAACCCATGTGTTTTTCTTATCACTGAACTCTCAGTGCACACACATTCATGTTTATTTCTGGTTGTTACAGTACATTTAATGGTTATCCAATTCTCTAGAAATCTAGACTAAAGAAAACCTGGTTTTTCACTTTCAAAGGTTCTGGAAATTTCCATTTCTCTTAGATAACCAAAGGTGTTGTAATGTCACCAGGAATATAGGTAGAGGGAGGGGTCTGTCTAGCTGTGAAGAGATGAATGTGAAGTACATTTCAAAACATGCATAATTCATGTAAATGAGCCCAAGAAGCAGCAGCAATTCCTGCCCAATTTCCAAGAAATATCTCAGTAAACAAAAGAGCAGAAGGAAGGAAGCAAAGGATAAAGGAGAGAGGACAGAGAAAAGGAGGAAGGAAAAAGAAAAAAGAACACTTGCATATTTTCAAATAGAATTGGAAGCACAAGTGAGTTTTGGATGTGTGTTTTAAAAAACTCAGGTGCAATTAGGTAACTCAGAAGATTTTTCTGAAGGACAGGCAAAGGAGTGCCTCTTAACTTTGTGAATAGGCATAAGAGTGCCAAGGAGTTTCATCCTCAACTGACATTTCTGAATTGATTTCCTACTAATAACAACTCTGGGCAAACTGCTCAGGGCCTACAAATCACTGATTAAATCTCCTTCTTTTATCAAAATCTAGTTGAAATAAAGATAATGACCCAGGCTTGTGTTGAGGACATCCGAACCATCCATCGCTCCAGGTGTCTGAGGTAGTGCACTTGGCTCCTCCGGGGTCATCAAAAAACTATTGATTTAGTCCACAATGTCTCTGCTCCACACACAATTGCTTTCAGGGAGATTCGTTTGAAATGCATGCCCCACCTTGCAGGATCTGTCTCATCTGTGACTATTTGAAAGGTCACTATATGAATAGTTTGTTCTTTCCCATCCTTCACCTCAGACCTTAGGGGATGGCTTTTCACTTTTGTGTTGACATAAAAAAAAAATAGGAAAAACCAAAACCATCTCATTAACATGAACATGATTGATTGCAACATAATAGAGTTGCTGCAAGAATACTTTTTTGAGGTATAGGTGCCTCAGTGACCTTGACAAAGGCACAGACCTCCTCTTATTTTTCCTACACTATATGAGCCACTCTGCATGTGTGCAAATACATGTAGCCTCACAAAGCTCAACTGGTGATGGGTCTTTGGTTTGCTGATGACTTGAAGTTGATTTCAGGTCCCAACTTGAGTGACGATGGTAGGTAGATGTTTTATTCATAAAAAACACTTTTTAACTTTTTTCTTAATGTGTGCCATTTCAAATAGACTCCTTTTCTCCCATAATATCTGGTATGTGCATATGCTGTCTGTTGTGTGTCAAGAGTAGCTGAATTCAGCTACAAATTTGTCTTTAGGTAAAACAAGAACTTTAACTGGGTGTGTGTCAGAAAAAAAATAATTTAACGTTCAGAATTATTCTCTCCTTCCCTAAGCAGATGTATTAATTACAAAAAGTAAAGAGGACAAATTTTGGATAAAAATAAACATGGAGAAGACACAAAGAGGGAATGAAGGGGAAGGAGATAGCATGCAGGAAAAAGAACAGTTGAGGGTGAGGGAGAAAAAGAGGGGAGATGGATAAACAGACTGATGGAAAGAAAATGAGAAACAGAAAGGGAGACAGAGAGACACCAAGACATACCAGAGTGAGAAAAACTAAAGCATATCCAGATGTGATGGCAATTGCCTGTAATTCCAGTGACTCTGGAAGCTGAAACAAGAGGATTCCAAGTTTGAGGCCATCCTCAAGCAACTTAGTGAGGCCCTATGAAACTCAATGAGTCCCTGCCTCCAGATAAAATATAAAAAAAGGGCTGGGAATGTGGTTCAGTGGTTAAGTGCACTTGGGTTCAATGCCAGTACTAAAATAAAGAAAGGGAGGGAAGGAAGAAGGGAGGGAAGGAGGGAGGGAAGGAAGAAGGGAGGGAAGGAGGGAGGGAGGGAAGGAGGGAGGGAGGGAGGGAGATTTAGCTCAGTGGTAAAGTGTCCCTGGGTTCAATCTCCAGTATGTACATGCATACATAAATGACTAAAGCAGAGACAGAGCATATAGAGAACAACCTGGAAAAGATCTCCAGGTGAAAACAATAGACAGATGGGAAAATGAGAGATAGCAACACAGAATTTGTAGGAAATACAGCTGAGAGATGTGCAATAAAATTTACTTTTCTGTACACCTTCAAAGTCTTTCAACAAAGAATTGTTGTTCAGCCTAAATGCTGTCAGATTTGTATCCTCTGCCTGAGTCCCCTTTCTCCAAGTGCCTGTGTTAAGAGGAGTCTTTGGGTAGCTTTCTCATACACTCAAGATTCAATTTCTGCCTTTTTCGCAACTGTAGTGAGAAACACAACACTGCAGACAGCAATGGGGCAAAGGAATTGCAGAGGCTCTGGGCTGAATTTGTTGCAAGTGGGCATGCAAAACAATAAGGTAGGGAAGCAGAGGGAGGGGAGGCAACATGTATGCCATTGCTCCCGACCACCTCCCCATTCAAGACCAGCTTCTCTCCCACTTTTGGTGCCAGAAAGTTGGATCCAGCACCAGAGACAAATCCCTTCATATCCTAGGTTACAGCAAAAGATAAGGAATGTGAACCCCACATTTATGGAAACATCACATGTATCCCCTACCTACATATAATTATTATTTGCCAATTAAAAATAAAGTGCAAATTTAAAAAGCAGTTTATAAAGACAATGAGTGCAATGAAGACTGTCAATGAGAGGCAGCCTGACCTGCAAAGATGCTGCAAGGAAAGCAGCTTCAGACACTCCCTAACATGTTTAAAGGACATCTTGACACTTTTGTGGGTATATATTACCATTTTACATCACAGCCCCACTGGGATCATCAAGTGCAAAATAACTCTTAGCATGAATTCAATAAAACCCATGGAATGGATTGTGACTCTTTCCCTTTTATTTCCAAGCTCAATACATAAATTTTGCAGCTCTACCATTCATCCATAGAGTTTGTTGGTTTCTATATTAGCATCATACTTTTCTCCTCATATTGCAGATTTCTTATTACAATTTATTTTTCCTGCTCCTGACTTTCTGTTCTTTTATGATCCTTTTAAATTTGCTTGATTTTTGTGGTAAGTCACCTCAAATGGTTTGGAGAATGGAGTGGGGGAATAAATGTTTAACTGCTGATAAAATTTTCATTACCAGAAGCAACATGAGAGAATAAGGGTTTTTTTTTTTTTTTTTTTGGTTTGTATTATCTTCAAGACACTAAGATCTAATATATTATATAGAACAAAAATAAAATTTTAAATAAACCAGTCATAAAAGGCCAACAACATGTAGCAGTTTGCAGGAAGCAGTATTATATAGCTATTATGAACACCCGTTCTAGATACTGATGTACCTCAATGTACATAAACATTTTAGACCTTTAAGGTATATTGTGAAAGTCTCAGTACAATGGCAGTGTAGTGGAGTACATATTTTAGTGAACTCTCAACTTTATATGTACCTAAATCATACATAAGAAATCTCATTGTTGTTTTAACTTCAATTTATTTGATTATTTTTCAGCATGAATATGTGTTCAGATGTTTTGTGTATGCTTTTTGTTTTCTATGGGGAGGGAAAGATTGTTTTGTTTTTCTCTTTTCCTTCCTTTTGGTGATAGCTTTGTGTTAAGAGTTTGTTCATTTATTTGTTTCAACTCTGAAAATGATATCTATAGCCTTCTTCATTTGGCAACCATCTTTGTTATGAATCCTGCAATTGGGAAGCAGAGACGTTTTAATGCTAATAACTGGATGATGTCATTTTTAAATTAAGAAAATTAGGATGGAGCTTTTAGTTTCATTCCATCATCAGAGTACCAAAACTGTCTAGAAATGCTGATCTCCCTCAGATGAACTTAGGTAATCAAGCAGTTCCTCCAAATGCCAGTAGAGCACATCTCTTTGTAAACTAAAGGACAGATTTTGCAAACCACTAGCAACAACAGGGTCTGGAGTCAGGGCAAGGAAACCATGGCCTCAAGTCATAATCTGGAAAGTGTCCCAGAAGCAGGGCTGCTTACATTCTTCTCTGTCCGAGGAAGTCACAAGTCCTTCATCTATAATATCAATTGCACAGGAAAAAAGTTAAGGGCTGGCCCTCTTTGAAAAAGAATACCCATTCAATTATAAAGATTGGTATGTGTTTTTGTTATGTAAAGACTAAATAATTAAAATAAGTCAAATTTACTCTCTATCCTCTAAGTTTCTTAACATTGTCTGCCTATATCACTGCTGTCAAGGATGGTTTTTAAACCCTCCAGTATCACTTTCCCTGATAAAAACCATCGAATGTTTGAATTTTTCCCCTAAATTTTTAGGTATAAAGACATTTTAGTGAACAAATTCTCTTCCTACCTAGCTCTATAAAATCAGTATAGATCAGAAGGAACTTAGACCATTTTAAGCCTTCTCAGTCCGAATGAATAGATGGAAAATTCCCTTATTTATTTGGGATTGAACCTGGGATATTCTGAGGAGGGAAGAGTTTGAAAGAGATGACAAAGGGGAAGAAGGAGGGTGGTGACCAAAGTCAGGTAAGAGGGTCAGTGTTAGCTTGAATGCTCAGTTACGACTGGACCAGTGTGGCCTTCCTGTCTGTTATTTCTCTCCATGTTCCACAATACTGCTAGGAGTCATTATTCCAAGCAGCAAATAGGAAACCGTGTGTGTTTGTGTGTGTGTGTGTGTTTTGATACTAGGAATTGAACCAAGGGGCACTGAACCAATGAACCACATTCCCAGCCCCTTTTTTATGTTTTGTTTAGAGACAGGGTCTCACTGAAGTTGCTGAGCTGGTTTTGAACTCACAATCCTCTTGCCTCAGCCTCCTGAGCTGCTGGGATTACAAGTGTACATCATTGAGCCTTGATTCATGTTTTTTTTTTTTGAGTCTGTGAATTCCAAACAAAATGGAAAACTGTTTCAGTTTGACATAAAAGGTTGGTCCCCAATCTGGCATCTGTAGACCTCACTAGGGCAGATCCTGAGGACACTGATGCCCCCAACACTGACCACTCTCCTTCCTGTGCACGGGATGTTTCATCTCTGTACCTCCAAATGTTACCAGCTGCTTCCCATTCGGGATGTTTTTCCTGACTTCCTTAATGAGAGATGACTAGTATTTTCTTTGTGCCTCTATCTTTATCACCTTTCACATGTCTAAGGGTGATGCATTAGACCCACACAGGCTCACAAAAGGTAATCCTTACACTTTAATCAATTGTGAGAGCCATTTTTTAGACATAACCATTATTAAAAAGTAAATTCTATAAAACTAGAGTTAAATAAATTATATTAAAAGTAAGTTAATAAAATTACTAGGAAGTGATGCGCTTTGAACATTTATTATGCTTTAATATCATATGAGCTTTTGAAGTTCCATATTTCTATATAATCTGTATGATGAAAATAAAATGATGCGCTGGTTGCATCTCTTTCCAATACTGTGTTCAGTGATATCCACTGGTAGCATGAAATCCATCATGAGGGAAGTACTTATATTACAGAAATTGATGAACATTGAAAGCAAAATTGGGTGTTATATCAATAGTCTAGATTTAAGAATAAGATGCTAAAAATTCAGATTAAAATGTATTGTGCCTACAGCTGGTACATTATGGATAACATAAAAATTGAGATTATATAATCCTGGCATTTGAATATTATTATCCAATTGAGAAAATAAATCACTCATGTCATTGATGAATCGTGAGGAGCTGATACATCTTAATTGTTTCTCTTTCATCTTTCTTGTTAGTGTAGTGATAACATAGACAAAAACATCAGCTATCATTTATGTGGGTATGATATAAACTCCTCACTTACCGCCATGAATTGATTGTAGATACAAGAGCTTACCAAAACCAAGGAAGCCATTCTTTGAGAAGCAATTCATTATATGAAAGTTACAATAAGGACAACTGTATATTTTGTTATTGGTATTTGTAAATTGTGTGCTGCAATTCTTTATATGAGTAACATTTATAATAAATTTATGCACACATATATGTGCCTACATCTTTCCCCAAAAAACTGATTGTTAAACATTTACCAATATACTACCCCAAGGTACTAGCTTCTCTAAGATATTGGAAGTATTTTTTTTTTTTATTTTAAGAATTAGAATTGTAGGGCTGGGGAGATAGCTCAGTTGGTAAAGTGCTTGCCTTACAAGCACAGGGCTCTGGGTTCAATCTCCAGCACCACCAAAAAACAAAAAACAAAAACAACAAAAAAAAAGAATTAGAATTGCTATGGTTTGGAAATGAGGTATCCCTGGAAAGTTCCTGCTAATACAGGGATATTTAGAGGTAAAACGATTAGTTTATGAATGACCCAGGATGTAGCTCAGGGGTAGAATTCTTTCCTAGTATGTGCAAAACCCTTCGTTCAATTCCCAGTAACACACACACACACACACACACACACACACACACACACACACAAGTAACCAGATGTTGAGAGCTGTAATTGAATCAGTCCATCCTAGTTTGCAGAAGGTGAGTCAATGGGGGTTGCCTTGGGAGGATGAGGCCCTTCCCTTTCCCCTACCCTCTCTTACTACTTCATGACACCTCCCCCGCCTCAGAAGTCGATGGACTAAACCCGCTGAAACTTTGAGCCCAAATAAACTTTCCCAGAATTGTTCTGGTCAGATATTTTGGTCACAGCTATGCAAAAGCTGACAAAAACAAGGATCATATCTGAATCATCATTAGCTCTTCAGTATCTATTTGAGTCCCAGAAGTTATTTGATAAATATTTACTGATTAAAGGAAGGATTGTATTTCAAACTATTTAGACATATAGGGCCTTTCATATCTCAGAGAAGCTTAAGTGCTTCTTATCTTGGCCAAGGAAACTTGAGAGCTATAGAATAATGACCTTGGGAACAGAAGAATATCTAGCTAAAGTATTAATGTTCCAGAATATATGCCCATAACTATTTTATTATTAATCTTACATTTGAAAGTTGTATCATCAAAAGGCAATTATTCAATGTATTATATGAGCATGTATAAAATGATTGACCTGAGAAATATTTGAAGTAGTTTTCAGAGCCCATCGTAGGAGCAGCTATACCATCTTCAAGTCTGTTCTCCACCTACCCCCAGGTTCACAGATTATACCAAAATGTACTTAACATTAGTACTTTCTTACAGAAAAGGAGTTCTAAATACACTCATGCCAAAACACATTAATGTTACTTAAAATTACAAAATGCTCTCTTTAATTTCAGGATTCATACTATTACTGTATTTATCCCCTTTAGATTTAGGGCAAAAAAGAGAAATCACTCTTGGTATTTTGGAAAGAAAAGGAGTTAAAGAGTGTCTGGTGCTTACAGCATTGTTGGGGTACAGGAGGAGTGTTCTATAGGTGGAACCTCGGAGAATGATTCACAGAGCTTCATAAAACTATCCTACTTAAGGGACTCTTTCCTCTGCTCCAAGCCCCCATTTGAGACTTAGATTTAGGTGGATACCACTGCCTTCAAACCCCACAAAAATTGGAGGAAACCCCTTAGTAAGATACTACTATAAAAACTTGTACCTCCAGTTTCTTTAAGCAGAGAAAAAAAAAAGACAAGAAAGGAAATCCCATCTTACTTCCAAATAGAATGAATTTATATCTAACCAGCAAAATCTAATTCATATTTCACATCAGCTGTGATAGATCTTCAAGAGATAATGGGAAATGTGTTTTAACTTTCCAACTTCTATAAAATGGGAAAACACAATAGAATGATATGGAGTTGTATGACAAGTGCCAATCAACAATGTACAACAAAAATATCTAACTTATACACTTTCTGATCTCAGCCAGATGGCTATGGAGACCTTGACTAGATCTATGAAATTATTCTACAAATCACTAAGCCAACTGCGTTTCTACAGTGACGATTGGCAGAAATAGAGTAACCAAGACTCCCGCCACCTAGAAAATAACTTAAATATGCTTATGATCATTGAAAATACACTATGCATTTTAAACTCTGCTTTTATTTTCATTTAACATTATGTCATGGGTCTTTATGGTAATAAATGTTATTTGTGAACATTTAGAAATTCAGCCTAATTTTGTGACTTTCTTATAATTTATTTAACCATTTATTTTGTGCTGGACATACAGGTAAGTTACGTTTTATTTACAGACATTAATCAGGTTGTGAAGTATGCCTTTATAAACTTGTCACTCTCCTGAATTATTTTGTTAGTCTGGATTCTCAGCCTTCTCTTAAAAATGGGTCTTATTTACTGAATCCAGGGCTTTTTTTAAATTCTATAAAGAAGACAAAAGTAGATCCATATTGTCTTAGAAGCAATGAGAAAAAGTCAGCAGTATATTATTTTGTGCTAAAATAGCACCACTTCTAAAACACCTGGGACCTTGTTGAGAGGCATTACATAAAAGCATAGATTGCAGTAAATGTTGCTTTATTCTGACTTGTGTGTTAGGCCTGTCATCTTGATGTAATAAATCAATGTTTCTTATTTAAGATGATGCCTGATCATTAGATGCTGGTACTGGAAAACACTTGCTTATTTTCCTAAAGACAATACCTTCTTCTAGTATTTTTAGTCTAAATCAATGCAATAAATATGTGCTCTTCACCATGCTAAATTCTGACAGAATGAAAAATGTGTAAAATAACATCCCTAAACTCCTATAGCTTCCAGTGTTTGGAGGAATGTGAGAAAATTGCTTTATTGCTCTATTTTAAAACTGCATTATGTTCTGTCTAATTTTTTCTTTAAAAACTGAGTGGGAATGGCATGAGTGCAAACGGTTCCCTGTAGAATCTATAGGCTGTGAGCTCCTCGAGCTCCAAGGATATGTTTCTCATTTAAATTGACATCTCCATTGCTTATCTTGCAGATTGATAAATACAGTCTGGTTAATCAAATGAACAAATGCACAGTGAATGAAGAAATCAACTCAGACCCTATTCTCCATGATAGAGAATCAGATTTTTCAAGTAGCCCAAATCTATGTGATTTAGTAACCTGAGGAAATGCACAAGTTATATTCAAGATGTGGATAGTTATGAAGAAATTAATTAAATCTATATTACATCTTCACATGTAGTATTTCCTTTACTGTTAAAAATTACTTTGTGCTGGACGCAGTGGTGCACATGTGTAATCCCAGTGGCTGGGAGGTTGAGACCGAGAATGACTAATTCAAAACCAGTCTTAGCAAATGTGAGGCACTAAGCAAGTTAGTGAGACCCTGTTTCTAAATAAAATACAAAAATAGGGCTGGGGATGTGGCTCAGTGGTCAAGTGCCTCTGACTTCAATACCTAGTACCAAAAAAAGACAAAAAACAACAACAAAAAACTAACTACCTTGTGTTACAGGCAATTATTTCACAATTTACAGAAAATGAAACTAAGGTTTAGGATTAAATTTGCCCAAATCATGCAGTAAGAATTGAAGAGGGGAATTTGAACTTCACTATGCTTTCAAACATTATACAAGTTCAATTTCCATAGGTCAGGCAACAAATACCAGGAGTTGATATGGGGTAAGATCAAATAGCAAATTAACAAAAAAAAATGTTTAAACACTGAGCTCCACTATAACTTTGCAATACAAATAGAGTCACATCATTTTCAAATATCCCTTTGTCAAGAATGGATTATCTTCTCTTAAGGTCCCACCAACTTTGAAGTATGCTAAAAGTTTGCTATCATGCTGTGTTCAAAAATGCTCAGAACTAATAAGAGCACCAAACTCAGAGAAATATAACTCTGATGGTATTGTGCTTTTCGTTTTTAACTGGTACACCATGTTGCTGTTGCATATACTAATGTTTTGTCAGTCTGTAACATGTCCCGTATGGTGATGCTTCACCAAACTTGACTCCTGCCAGATTGACAGGGTTGTTTCTGACATGAGTTTATTCTTGTAGCTCACTGGCAGGCAAAATTTCAAGAGAACTCCCAACATTCCTGTCAACCCCCATTACATACACCTAATTCCAATATAGGTACTGCAGTAAAGGAATCTGCAGAGGTCAAAAAGGTCCAAGTCAGTTGACTTTAAGATTGAGAGATTGTTTGGGTGGAGCTGAACTAATTGTGTGAACCCTTTAAGTCTGAGTCTAGTGGTTAAAAATAAGCAAGTCAAAGGATCAGAAGAATGAGAGATTCAGTAAGAGGCAAATGAGGGGGCAGGGACACATGGTACAAAATGCAGGCAGCCTCCGGAAGCTGAGAGCAGTTCTCATTTGACAACTGACAAAGAACTGGGGACCTCAGTCTTACAACCACACGGAACAAGATTCTGCCAACTATGTGAATGAGCTTGAAAGTAGACTTCCTTAGAATCCCCAGAGAAGGATGCAGGCCAGCCATTACCGATTCCAATGTGACACACTGAAGAGAATCCAGATTGGTAAAAGCAGAATTCTGACTTACAGAACCACGAGCTAATATATGAACATTGTTTTAAAGCTCAACATGTGATAATGTGATACATAGGAATAGAGAACTAACAGAAACTCTTAGTTCATATTGTAAGTGGAAGAATTTTTCTCCATAGCTCAAATACTGAGCCTGGGTCCTGATGGGCTTCTCACTCCATTCACATGATAATGCAGAACCTCGCTTTTCATAAAACTTCAAGTCTTTATGCTAGAGACAAGAATGTAACCTGAACTATTTCTGCTTTCCTAATGAGTTGCCCATTCTCACTTATGAAAATAAGCTGTTCTTCATATCTGATGATAAAGCCTACAAAGGAAAAAACTCAAATGCAGTCATTACCTGAACCATAGGCTACTGTAAGCATACACAAGTGACCCTTCAATCACCATTTATACATCTGTAGTACCTGAAGATCATCTACTCCTGGCGAACAAGTTTATCTCTTGGTTGTCCCCATGTTAAGTTTGGATATAACAGGCATGCCATTACCTGTGAATTTTTTTGCTAACCAGAAAAAAAAGACAACAAAAAATACGTATACACACACACACACACACACACACACACACACACACACACACACATATTGTTTCTTTTTCAGTCTCTTAAAGCAAAATCAGAGTTGAATGCACTCTCAGACTATTAACTAGCAATGTGAAGGTCTCAACTTAATGTTTTTCAAAATAAACAATATTCATTTGAATCTTTCAATATTACCTTCTTACTTTTTGTTTGTCCTCTTATTTTATTCTTTCTTTACCAAAAGCCTTAAAGTTTGAACAGATCAGAACACATATCTATATTTATGTGCCCTCCAGAATGACTTTTGCTTTCAAAATAATTTTATATGTAGATTTAAAAAAAAGCTAGAAGGAGAATGAGAATTATATAAAACAATGATTCATAACAATTGAACATCAATGAGAAGGGAAACAAATGCTATCTAGAGGTTATTCCATATCTCATCATCTTTTGAAATACCTTATCTTATACAAAAGAAAATAGACTTTATTCAACATTACAGATTTATTTTGGATTTATTTGAAATAGGAGGTAATCTTCTCTTTTAGTGAAAGGGTTCAAAGAGCTATGTCATAATACACTCACCTCAAATATTATCCACCAACACCTCAGAGAATTCCAATTTAAGGATTCATTTAAACATCCTCAGATTTCTTTACAAGAAGTTATAGTACTAAATGTTAGAAAGAGGCATACTCATCTACATTTCAGGATAGGCAGACCCAAACTCATTTTAAAATCTGATTGAATACACACCCAACTCAGTGCTTTATAAATAGACAACGGCTCTATGCATATTTATTATTTGTGTCCAAATGCTTTTTATAAAGTTCCACTGTAAAGAATAATAGCTAAGTGAGTGTAAATAGTTGATTTTACCTTTTTAGTGAACGAGCTAGTGGAATAATAGTTCTAAAGACCACAATGTCATATCCCAAGCATCACTGTCAATCTGATCTATTATCAGAAATATAAAGTAAGAAATATGCATCTTTTTCAAAACTAACCTAGAAAACCTAATTCCAAGTTATGATTACAAACATATGCATTTAAACAGGCAATTTTAAACAATGTGTGAGACAAAATCAGATTTTAAAATAGCATAATATACAGAAAGAAAAGAGTTTGAAGAAATTTGCTTCTAATCCATACTCACAAAGAACACTGTAGGGTCAGTTCTTAACACTGTCAACAGAGTAGAATCATTTGCATCTGAAAAATGCCTAAAATCAGCCAGGACCCTCAGACAGAATGTGAATTATTTGATCCAGATACATTGTTCTCAAAGTGTTTTTCAATTACCTGAGAAGTTGGAAATGCAGATTCTCATGCCCCAATTCGATCAGCCTAAATCAGAAGTTCTACACATAGGATCTGCCTGAGTTATCACAAGCCCTCCAGTTATTTGAGACTTAAGCAAATATGGCCATGATAAGCCAGGACAATATTATTTAAAAGTCCTACTGGGAATGTCTAATCTACAATATAAAAAAATGTTTAGCTAAGCATTAAAAACTGGATACATGTTAAAACTCAATAAGAAAACTAACAACCCAATTAAAAACTGAGCATAAGATCTGAATAGAAATTTTACTGAAGATATACAGATAATAAATATATGAAAAGATAGCATTATGTGTCAGAGAAATGAAAATTAACACAACAATAAGATAACACTCAATAACTACTAAAATGTTCAAAACCCAGAACACTGACACCATCAAATGCTGCTGAGGATTTAGAGCACCAGAAACTCTCATTCATTGATGGTAGGAATGCAGAATCATTACAATCAAGTTAGAAGATGGGTTGACAGTTTCTTACAAATCTAAACTTCATCTTAGCATATCATTCAGCAATCCTGCTCTTTGGTATTTATTGAATGAGTTGAAAACTCAGGTTCATGCAAAAACCTGTACACAATGCTAATGGAAGCTTAACCACAACTGGCAAAACTTGGAATCAACCACTACATCCTTCAATAGATAAGTGGATAAAATAAACTGTGAAACATCTAAACAACAGGGTATAATTCAACACTTAAAAGAAATGAATTACTGAGTCATGAAAAGATGTGGCAGACATTTAAATGCATATTTCTAAATGAAAGAAGCCAGACTGAAAACTGTAGCTGTATAATTCCAGCTTTAAGACATTCTGGAAAAGGCAAAACTATGGAGACACAAAAAGGTCAGTGGTCATCAGACATTCAGGGTCAGGGATGGGTGAATGGGGGGAGCACAGAGGATTCCAGGATAGTGCAGATACTCTATATCATTCTCTCATAGTGGATATGTGTGCCACATGTGCAAACACACAGAACATACAACACCAAGTGTGAACCCTAATGTAAACTAGTAGCTAAATGTGATAATGATATATCAATTCAGATTCATCAATTATAGCATATAACAAATGAGCCATTCTGATGCAGTGGGAAATGCTGATAACAGGAGAGGCTGGGTTGAAGGCAAAAATTATGCAAGAACCCTCAGCGCTTCTTGCTCAGTTTTACTATGAACCTAAAACTGCTTTAAAACAATAAAGCCTATTTTTAAAAAATCAGGATGACATTAAAGAATAATTTTCAATAGAGGCAAAGTCATGAGTTATTGATAGAGATCTAAAATGAACACGTGTCAAATATTTTATTTAGGTTATTAGTTGGCAAAGGAGCTGGATGAAAACGTCTTAAGTTCAAAGTAGAATTCAAAGACCAAATATATAATAAGGCCATCAAGAGTGCTGAGATGAATTTACTTAATCAAGACTAACCTGACTTCTCCCACAGTGGGTTAGGGATATACAAATAGTCTCCACGGGCAGAAATTATCTGCACAGATACAGAAAATAATTATATGTATCACTATTCACTTCCACCAAGTTACCTTCTAATTCTACAATGTCATATAATGTCTTAAAGACAATGAAATGCACAAAATATACAGGATCAGCTAATTCAGATGGTATATACTAATCAACATTTAATTTATATATTGAAGGAAATTAGTAATCTTTTGATCCATTTTAAAGTCATTTACAATTTTTCCTTACACTTCAAAATGGGTGGAAAAGGGCCAAAAGAAGAACATAGCCAGCAGAAATGGCAGCGAGGTGACAGCCTTAAGAGACCACAGGAGTGGAATTGAAACATGAAGCTCCAGGACGAGGGCTTGTCTTTTATCACAGGATCTTAAATACCATGCTGATGATTTTGTTCTTCCTATCATGTTAATGGAAAGTTGCTGGAGGTTTCTGAAAGAAGATGTGATATGATTAATGCAGTGCTTTAGGGATATTAACCCAAAGCAATCTGCAGGATGGATGAAATGCAGAAATGATTGCAAAGACCAGGTAGAAGCTGGGAAAATAATCCAGGATTAAGGTAAAATTTGAAGTTTTATTATCCAGAGATTTCCTCTCTAAGAATTTCTTTGGAGACAGGTCTTATTCCAAATCCATCTTATTCTACAAAACTCACAAAAGTCAGTATGCTTTATCTCTTGTGGCCTTGCTCCACAGTAATATGTTGAAAATAGAGACCGATTTTTCTTTCCAGACAGGGTGGATAGTTATCTGGAGTGAAAAGTTTCATTTTCCAGCATTTTTCATTGAAACTATCACCTGATAATTACATTGAATAGAAAGTAACCATTAATCACATCTTTAATATATCAATTCATCACTGTCTACCTTGTGTGAAGCCAAAGAATTAAAATTAATCAGTCAAACTGAACCCCATCACCACCAAATGCCTGGGGAAGGGTGGGGACAAGAAGGAGACCCTTTAAACTGGCGACAATACATTTGCTTCTGCTGGCAAGAGGATCAAGACCTAAAAGGTAGCACTGCTTTCTGTCCTCATAGAAGGTGACTTTAATCTCCTCCTTCGCCCACTTTGAGTCACCTCGAGGGTCCTTAGAGACATAAAGCTCTTAGATGTTGTATGATGCACCAGAGAAGGGGAGTGCTAAGCTGTCTTTAATCTCTCCTCATCCAAAGAATATTGATAATGAAAGACTTTCAGAAAACAAACACATTTCAAAATGAGACTGCGGCCTGCACCTCTGCTGTCCCTATTTCCCAACTGCAGGGTCCACTTCACAGCATGGTCATTTACAGGTTTCCCTTGTCAAAGCTGCAGGTAAAGGGCATTCCTGCGGTGATTAGATGTAGAGTCTGGCTCTAAGGAGGCCTGGATGAATAAGGCACATGGAGAAATATTCATTTGTTTCTTATCATATTCTGCTTTCCTGCCTTGGTCTGTTGCCATGAAAAGAAGCCTGTCTCATCTCCCCACATAGGTAATAAACTCCTTCAAGAAAGCACCAGGACTTCTACTTATTTTGTTAAGTCACTGTCCAAATACAGCAGCTGCTCCATGGCTGCTTAACAAATAATTTGGTGTTTGGTTGGTTATAGAGTATAGAAAGTTTGGGGGTGGGGGAACAGAATTCTCTCAAAGACTGAAAATGTCAAAGCACTTATATCCAAACTCCTAATTGAGCTTATAAGTCTTTATTACATTTCACATAGGGTGAAGCGATTTGGCGTTTTTGAGAAATACACATTAAAACTTTTAGTGATTACAATTATAGCACATTATTTTCCCCTACAAAATTCAGGATTTTAAAAATTGATGAGAATCAAGGCTCTGGCAAACTAAAAACAATCAAGCCACTGAGCTGTGGGTGCCAAGCAGTTAATTCCACTCCCTCACTGGTAAGGGCTCCCACCTCCAGCCCAGCTCTGCATATTTCAAGTTAATGCTCCTTCAAAATTGCAAAGAACTGCATACAAGACACCTGTGGACTTGGTCATTAATCAAAACAATAGCATTAAATCCACCAAATTCTAAAATAACCAGAGTCTCATCTCTAAGATAGCTTCCAGTATAAGACAAGATAAATGACGGGTGCTCAATACATTATGAATGAATAAACCAATTTGTAGATTACAATGTCTTCCATGCAGGGTGGCCACATTTGAGAGAAATGAAGAGAAGATGGCAAAGGTCAGGAAAAGAAGAGGTTGTGATGCTTATAGTAGATACAGCTTTAATTTTTACATAAATCAAAGGAGTGATTTACATTCTGAGTTCAATGCAGAAGCTCAAATACAAGACTTTTTCTGTTTTCACTTTCTGCAAAATAAAAATAATATATAGGAAGGTATCAATATGTGTCAGCCTGGGAGCAGGTCATGTGAGACAAGGAAAATTCGTGCTGTTAAGAAAAAAATGACCCAAGGTTCATTGGCGGTATCAGTCAAATCTGACTGAAGAAGCATCCAGGTCATTGTCTTAGTTTCTAACTAATCAATATGTGATCTGTTTTGTAATCAATGTCATCATTTGCACCAACAATTTAAGTTCTTTTTGTAAATTTAGATGGAGATGACTATTTGAACAAGCCAGTGCCAGGATCTCCTATTTGAAAAAAAAAAAAAAAAAAAAAAAAAAAAAAAAAGAGTGAGAGAACTTGGTTTTCCTAAGAGGAAATAGACATAGATGCTTCTAATCTAGAATGTAATGAAGTAAAAAGAAATGGACCATAAAAGTGTGAAATGCTCAATGTAACAATAAAAATGAGCTACGTATATAAATAAAGACATGGTAATGGAAATAAAACTAATGCCTTAATTTGAATAGTACACAGCTTGCAAAGTGCTGTCACATATGGTATCTCATTTGATTTTCAGAAGTTATTACAAGATGTATTAGCACATAATACATATATTTTTCAGCATCATAACCAACTATGTTTGTATAAGATACTGTTTAGCATAGTTCTTATCTACAATATTCAAAATGGTCATTGCTTTCTTTAATTTGTGCTTTCTACCATGTAAGCCTTTTGTTAGTCCTGTAAGTCAATTCCTCTTAGAACCTGTAGAAAAATTTATAGGCTCTGGTTATCAATCGAATTGCAACACTCACTATTCATAAAGTCCATGTCCCTAATATCATAGTATGTAACTTCATTTGGAATTAGAGTTTTTACTGTTGTAATTAGTTGAGTTCTTTTGAAATGAACCACAGTCCAATATGAGGGGTATCCTTATTAAAAAAAAAAGGGGGGGGATATTTGGGCACAGAAAAATGCAAACATGAAGAACATGATTGGGAAATTAAGGCAGAAATCAAAGATTGCCAGCAAACCACTAAAAGCTAGATGAGAAGCATTCAACAGGTTCTTTTATATAGCCCTAAGAAGAAAACAAATCTGCTGACTACTTTTATTGAACTTCTAGCCTCTAGGACCCTAAGAAAATTAATTTTTAAGCCACCTAGATTGTGGTACTTGTTACAAAAACTGGAAAATTAGTCCAGTTGCTATCATGCCTGTGACTATAAAAATAGAAATATGTCTAAGAGCATGGGAACTCTGGTCCTTAAGAAAGTACGAGAAAAAGTGTCCCTCCTACATCATCATCCCACAACAAGAACTCAATTTTTGGATGACCCTCACCCCAGTATTACTATTTATTCTTTGAAAACCCACAAACTCAGTAGTCTCTGCACACGTGATATTGACCACCCTTCCTCTGCTCCCAATCCATCTCTCTGGCAGAGGCCTCTTCTCAATGTCTTCTGCATAAAGACCTGCTGGCTTAGAGAATCAGTAAGAAAAAAGGAAGTTGGTTTTATCTATTACCAAGTATGCATTCTAGGACAAATTCCTTAAACAGTCTATGAAATAAAGATCTTGAAATATATCTTGCAAAGTTGCTTTCAGGTATAAATAAGGTAATTCCCATTACTGTTTCCAGATATTTTTCCTAATTCAGTGTTGAAAGATGCTGCACAAGTGAGGGAGAAAATGTCAACATCCACTTTTCTGCAGTCCCCTGGGTTTCATACTTAGGTCACGATTCTTTCTTTCTCTTTTCTCTTAATAAAATTCCATGCCTTGTATTTTCATAACATTCACTTGCCTGTTTTCCCTCCAAATTTTTATGCTCTTTTCAGTGGGCCAGACTCATTAGCTTTGTCTGCCTGACTTCCTCTTCTCTTTTCCTGTGTGGGAAAATCATGTTTTTCCATCCTTGGGTGGCTCAGGAATTTCTACATAAAATGACATAGAGGCAGTGATTTTGTTGGCAAGGGACATGTCTGAACTTGCATTTTTTTAAGTCGGATGCTGGACTTCGCTGAGTATTGGTTTATTTGGGGTGGATTGGCTCATACATGATACTGATGCCCCATGTGCTGGTTTTACTTGTTTCTCATTCTGGATCTTTCTCTACCCTTCTCTGTGCCTCATGAGGGTGAGCTCCATGGTCTTTTACTGAAACTGTCTGACTCAGTCAGTCTCTAGGCTCCTTACATGCCAGCTAGTGATTTAGACAGTGGCTTTGTGCATCTAAGACTATAGCTCTCTTCTAACATCACCTCTAATTATTTCTCACCAAATTCCTGTAACCATTCTCTTCCCTGCATTTCTAGTCCAGGGATATTAAAATACACAAAATACTCATCCTTTAGTACTTCCCTCCCTTGAAAAACTGGTAAACTTCTCCACATGTACTTTTCCCGGCAAATTTCATTATCCTTTACTCTTCCCACACCTCTGTAAACAGTCCTTTGCAGTAAAATTCCCTTCATTTAAGCCTACCAAGTGTGCCATGTCTTCATTATCAGGATTTTGGATTCTACCCTTCACCACAACCACTACACAGATGGTGTTTCCATCTCTCCCCTCTGATCACATTGCACTAGGGGTAGCCTATAGTTGATATAAAAAAAAATGTCTACTTGCTGTCAGTTCTTCTATTTACTCAACACTTTAGTACACTTTGAATACCATAATTACCAGCTCCTCTGTTACTATGGTATCATGCATCTCTGATAGTCCTGAACTTTTATTTCCCTTTTTCCTGCCTCTCTCTTTGAGCCTATCATCTGGAGGTTTTGCTGCAAAGTGAGAGGAACAGGGAAGACAGTCAGCCAGATGAATAGGCTTAGAATCAGATGTTCAGCTACTATAAGTGCATGTATGGATGTCATGGCTCCAAGCAAAGCACGAAACTTCCATCAGTTTCAGAAGGATAAGACCTACAAATTTCTGGTTAAGACCAAATAAAATAAGCAAAGGAAATGGCACACAGAGTGAATTAACAGTTGTCAGCTCTTTTCTTCAACTTAAAAACCTGGAGTTCCTTTTTCAAATAAGTATTAATTGATACAAGGCATAATCTTTTCCTAATTTAATGTGCCAAGAGAAACTATTTTCCTATAAGACATCCTTTCACCTCTATTGTAGCTGAAAGGATTAGAAATTTCCTAATTTTGGTGATATTCTCTCACTAAAGTCAAAGCACAGGAATATCATTTACCACATGACCATCATCCATAGCTCATTCTCATGGGTCATCTTCCAGAAGTTACTTCCCCTTTCCTCTTGGCTTTTCCTTCTATGTAGGTCATAAAAAGTTCTGCAGAGGCTGAGCCATACTGGTCTCAACACAGAAGACACCTGGGTGTGATGAGTGCCAGCTGGGCATCCTTTCTTGCTATGTTTTTCTTTTTTTCTTCATCTTGTTTTCTCTTGTAAATTGCATACCAATAATTCTCACTGTTAAAACCCCCATTTTCCATTTTCAATATATTCAAATTTCCCTTTCCCTTCCATCATGTCACACAAGCTTTGACAACTCTACACCTAACATTTTCAGAATAATTTTTTTTTCCTTTTTATCCTCAGACCTCTCCTTCTGTTACTGTTCTTTAGATGGCATTTGATGAGTGATAACTAGGTTCCATCTGTGGATCCTTTTGATCTCTTTATTTGTTTTTAACCTGTTACCTTCCATTGTTCTTCTTAAAAGCAGGCCTAGCTGTAAACAGTTGACCTCAGTGTACCCTGACCAATGGATTCCAGGAAAATCCTGCACCTTCCAGGTTTCTGTTCTCCTAGTGAAGCTCTTGGAGGGGCTGTCACTGTCTTCCTGCAGAGGTGTAAGAAAAAGATTTATATTCATTCACAAAACACTTTCTGCACTCCTGTGACACCTGTCCGGTTTCCATGTTTTACTTCAAAATGGTGCTAAGTTTCAATTTTTGTGGTGGTTGTTACTGGGGACTTCTTCTTATGTAGGGACTATCTTTTTGTTTTGTTTTGCTTTTTGAGAATTGTTTAAAGCAAATGTGGCAAGTACTTAAGAAATGAGGATGTGGGATATTTGTCAGATAACATTATGGTTTAAATCCATGTAAAACAATGTAAACCAACCTTCTTTCTTCTCCCCAAATGCCCAAGGCAGATAGGACTTCAAATAGACCTGTCCATTAAATCAACCAAGCAGATAACCATCAGATTGGCAACTTGCTTCTCTTACTATCGTAACAACTGGTCTTTGGGAAAGCAGTGTCTGAGGTAGTAGGGGTTGCTCAGCCTACTAGTTGGGGAAGCATTACCTTACCCTTTCCTGTTTCCTTCCATAGAGGATTGATGGGAACTTTGGGAAGGAAAGCCTAATAATGTTCTAACTGAGGCTGCTGGATGTGAGCATCTTTGTTCTAATACTTGCAGTCTGAATCTATGTAATCAAGCCACTGGGGTAATATAAAATGGCAAAATGGTCTGACCCTTTTAATAGGCACCACTGTCTTTTGCCCCAAAATGGCCCTTACCTTTCGTTTTCTTCTCTATTCATGTGTTCACAAAGTTTTTGGTCCACTTGGAATAAAAATGTCATACTTCCTTTAGCTGTTCACCTCTTCTATCATTTCTTGACATCAGTCATGATTTCCTTTCACTGCTACATAATTAAATGTAATAATCATTCTTTGATGTCATTATCCCTTGGAGACTGAGGAATTCCCAGAAAAAGAGCATATATTTTTAGCTACTTTGTTTTCAGTAACACACCCTTTGTAGGAGACTTCAGAAACAAATTCTGCAATTACTTTTTAGGTCCTGTTATGACCTCTCATCCACTTTCTCATCATTGTTGACACTGTCAGTCAGTCCAGTCAAGAATTATTCATTGCATTCCTTCCTTATATGAGTCTCTTGCCTTCCTACATGAAGGTCTCTAAGATGACTATAGTTTTCCTACCAGCCCTCAAAACTGAACTCAGGAAGTAGGTCATCAGGCCCAAGAACAATGTGCCTTTTTAAGAGATTGGTCATGCTCCTGGTTTCCTGAGCTCAGAAGCTGACTTTTGATTATTTCAGCCTTTCCCTTTGATAGCTTTCAACCATGTTCTTTTCCTTTCCCTGAACATTTCTTGTTTCTCAAACTGACCCATAAAGAGCTCTTTGACTAACCATAAATGTTCTTTCAGGATAATCTTTCTAGTTCCTCTTTCTAGTTATTTAGGTCAATTAGTATCATCTGTATTTTTCTTCTACAGTCTAAGATCCCTATGTAACATGAATATTTAACCTTGACCTGACTTTTATTTTATTCCATATCCTTACTTCATAAAACACAAATTCACTCATTCTTTGAATTTTATACTTTTCACTTGTATTTTTGGCTTGTCTTCAAATTTTCCAGAATGGTACAGTAGAAGGAACACAGGCCTTGGAGCTAAGCAAAAGTGATGATACTCTCACTTAACCACTAAATTTCAGTTTCTTCTCATGCAAGAGAGAGCACATCTTCCACATGAACTAGCTTTGAGGACTATTCCACTTCTAAAAGTTATCACAGTGCCTGGCACATTGTGGCATCTCAACAACTATGGGTTTTCTTCCCCCATCCCTTTCATTGCCCTTAACTGTCTGAACATATTTATCATTTGTTTATCCATTTCCCTGAAAGCTCACAAAATAGCTCCAATGTGCACATGTCAGCAGAGCCAGACAGATTGAAATACCTATAGAGATATGCCTCTTCTGATCATGTTTTTTATATATTTCCAAACCTTTCATGTTCTAACAAAAATTTATATTCATTCCACTACCAACTGATATTTTAAGAAATTAATTTTAGTTATTGTTACAAAATGATAGGATTTTGTATTGTATTTCACAGTCAGTTTTCTTCCCTAGGAACAAATTACATCATTTTGACTAGCCCAATTCATATTTGATGAGTTTGTTCCAGACAGTTTACATATTCATCGAAATAAGCACCTTAAATTCCATATGATTAAATTAATTCAAAGTATTGAACTAGGAGTCACAATTTGGTTTCTTTCAAATCTATTATCATTTTAAGTTTGAATTATTCACAAAGAATGTTTCTTTTGGCAATGACAAAGGTTCCCTACCTTTTAATGATGTTTATTCCCTTTTTTTGTGTATATACATGTGACTGTGTGGGAGACAGATGTGGATGGTAATTGTCATCTATTAATAAGTAAATATATATATATAATATCTATATATATATGTTTATTTCTATCATTCGTATACTATCCTGTTAAACATTTTTTAAACAAATTGAGTGATAGAAAACTTACTACCTACCAAATTAATTCAATTCATTGTTAAAGACATTAATTGATACAAAATTTTCTACCAAAATGTAACCTACTAACTTCAGATTCCCCTCATTCATCCTAGCTGTGTCTGTCCTCTAACTCCAGTAGAGATGTCAAAGTGGAATATCAAAATATCAAAGTGAAATATCAAAGTGGAAAATCAGACTATGGTCACAGGTAGGACTGAGATTACACTTTGATCCAAACTCTTATCTTAGCACTATTCAGCTAGGAGTCACTTTTACTTAGGGACACAAATATTATCCCATAGAGGAATCCTCATGAAAAGTGTCAAAAGTTTAGAGTAGAATGAGACAAATAAAATTCCTCCTGCTCATGATGGCCTTTCATAAAATTCATCTCTCTCATCCTGGGAGTCTTTTCCATCAGGTTAAATTGCTCTAATTCCTCACATATTCCTCTTCATGTTTCCAAGGTTCCTCATCATTCTCCCTTCCTCGGGCACACTGCCCACATTCTTACCTACAGAGTCTAATGCTGTATTCTTCTGAGATATATTTGAACATCTAGTTGGATGACTTGTTAGTATCTTGGTTGGATTTCAGAGTCTCACATTAATACCCAAGTTGGGAATCTTTCTTTCTTATTTGACTTTGAGAGGAATATACTCAGGCCACCACCCAGGTTTCTAACTTCGCATCCACTTTTCTGCCTTTTAGTATGTGATAAAATATTTCAGCATTTTAGAAGTGACAAGCCTAGTCTCTTAAAAATACTTTGTATTGTTTTCATAGATCTATTTTGGAAACACGGTACCTGGCCGTGGTGAAGTCAGAAAGTAGGAGAAGGGGTTGGTGAGAGTAAAGAAGAGGAATCAAACCTTCCATCCTCAGATTCTTTGACAAAAGTTGAAATTTGTTTTCCTATATTGGTCTTCTATAGTTCGAATATATTATTCTCCCTCCTGATTCCTGATGGATGATTGATTGATATATAGGTGATAAATGGATGCTAGATAAGTCATTGGTAGATAGATAATTCAGAGTAGATAAATGATAATTGGTAAAAAATTGATGGATGGATAAGTATGTGTGTGTGTGTGTGTGTGTGTGTGTGAGAGAGAGAGAGAGAGAGAGAGAGAGAGTTTTCCAATTTCATTTTCTTTTGCTCTTTTCTTCTTTTGCTACATATTACATGTTTGTTGTTTGTTTTTCTCCCATGTAGCAACTTTGCTATTTTCCCCACTTCTTTATCTTGCCACTCACTTTCTCTTTCCCATTACATAGCTTAAAAATGTCCAACACATTTAGGTGGGAGCAGTAATGCACAGTACAATGCAAAATATATTTTCCCAGGGGATAATAATACCTTGATGGGGCTTCATTGTAGGGCCAGGTTAGAGAAGATGTGAGGCAATTTGAGTTCCTGCAAATATCGGTCTGTCAGGTCCCTGCTGTTGTCTTAAAAATAGCTCCCACATATCAGGACATATTTTAAAGCTAAGTTAAAAGCACATTTGCTTGTTCAGAGCATCTCTGATGGGGCTGAAAATGCTGAGGCTGTGGAAAGCAAAGTTGGGAGTGTTTATTTGTAACTTGCACTTACTCCAGATTTCCCTTGGGGAATGACTTAGCAACAATTTAAGCCCAAATGTAGAGCAAATAGAAAAATGGGCACTTTCCCCACTTCTTGCAAGATTTGTCTCTTACCACCTACTTATGGATAAAATGTGAAAAAGAAGGTGAATTAGTAACCAAAATCTTCACTTTCATCTTCAGTAGCTCTAAGAGACTTTCTCAACAGTGTTAAAAGTCAGCACATTCTGAAGCAGACCTCTGTCTCTAAATTACTCTCTCTAGATTCAAGTACTCTTCATATCCAATCGTATTAATGTGTAGGATGAGAGAAAGCAGTTGGGTGTAGCACTTTAAAAAAAGCAACTTAATTATGGTTGTTTGTTTGCTTAGGGTTTTAAAAACCATAGAACTCACTATCTGATTTTTATGTTAAATGCACATAAATTCTATTTATGCATCAAATGATGATAAATATTACAATTTTGTTTTGGCCTGCTACAAAAAGAAGAAATACGCTGTGATGGGAAGAGACTCAAGGATTCAAAGACAAATACCATATCTGGGCAGAATGCAAAAACTCTAGTTTTTGAAAGAAAACTGATAAAAATCAGAGGACACACACAGTAGGGGTCAATGAACTCTTCTTTATCTCACACTCCCAAGGATATGGGCCTTATCATGTCTGTCTCAGTAATCTGAATTGCATAAGTTGCTACACATTTGCATAAGGTTATTTTTATGAGAAAGGAATAAAATTGGAGAACAGTTTCATTTCAATAAATGTTCTAAACCATAAACACCCACTGACCAGAGTGGACTGTGGGCAGATAGGCAATGAAAAGCAAGGAGTATGGAGGAGTTTGCAGTGGCCAGAGGTGGGCAAGCTCTGAACCTCTTACAACCTAGTATGGTTTTGCCATGAGAGTCTAACTGGCATTAGGGAGATCAGTCACAGAATTGTTGGTATTTCTGTTTGAAGACACTAATGCCATGATAATGTCAAGTCAGAGTTTGAGTTCAGAGGGATCTTAGAATTCTAGCCTAAATTTCTAAATTTTGTATACAAAAAGGCTTGCCTCAAATCTAGAAAAAGAGAGTGAACTACTATCCAAGGATGCACAGTTAGTGGCAAAGCTGAGCCCAGGACCCAAGGCCCCAGACCACCTACCTGTTGTTCTTTCCTATCATGTTTTCTTCACACCAAGGAGACTGTTAGCCTAACAAGTACATGCCAACTACTTTTCAAATGTTTACATGAGCCAAGGAAATAGAATTTAAGAACTGAGTTAAAAATACTGTCTTTCCTAAATATATTGTCAAATTCTGGACTGGATCTTGAAAGAGAAAAAGGACAGTGGAAATACTGGTGGAATCAGAACACTGATGGAAGTTAGTCTCTTCATTTTGACAAATGTGCAAAGATAACACAAGATGTTAACAACGAAAGACTGAGGAAACTGTGAGGCTCTCTGTACTCTGCAACTTTCTCCTACATCAAAAATTATTTCCACATGAAATTTCCCTTTAAAATATGACATTTTCTTTTTCTGTGATAATGTAACACAGTTTTAAATACTGCTTTCTATTGTGTGGACTAACGCCCTGCCGTGGTCATTATTCTGGTTCAGCACCTATGCCTGCCCTTCAGCTGGAAATGCTCTTCCTGACAACTGGCATGACTTACTCAGTGAATCGCCTCTCAAGCACTGTATTTAAAAAGAAAAATGGAAGGAAGGAATAAAATGAAGGAAAAGGCACTGCTGAGAACTGGAACCAAACCCCTGAACTGTTTAGCCTCATTCCCTACTTTATCTTTTTCCTCAGTGTTCAAAACCAGTAAACACACTGCCTTTTATTCTCACTTATTTACTGTTTGCCTCCTCAACCACCATCAGGGTCAGGACTTTTTTTTTCTTTTTTAGGTCTATATTGTTCATTGCTATATTCCCAGCAACCGGAATAGTGCCTGGCACACAGAGGTGCTCAATAAATGTACTTGAGTGAATAAATAAGTACACGTGACTATGCTGTGAATTAAGCATACTATGTGTTCTTAGCACAGTGCCTGACCCATAGCAGACACTTAACAAGCATCTGCTTTAAGAATCTGTGACAAGAAGTTAAAATTACAATACCAACATGTCACAGTTTATAGGCAGGTCTGATATTAGAAAACAGGTCTCCTGGGACAAGGAATTTAGCATTTCACACAGAGAGATCCACAACCAGAGCACATGTGTACTGCATCTTGTGTCTCACTCTGAATTGCCTGGCTGCTTTCACTCCTCCTCAGGAGGCAGGGTTGAGCCATCTAAGTAATCTTCCAAGTGCAGAGGAGAAATGTGTATTGTTGATTTCCTAATGGCCATTGGTGCTTAACTTTGCTAAAATCCATTTCGAGAAGACCCATTCAGAGAATGTTTGCCTCCGATTCTCAGTAAAAATGCTTTAAGTACTGGGGACTTAGAGATAACAGATAAAGTGGGCATGTTTTTAACACACAGCTACTTCTCCATTTCTTCCTGCTTATTCAATTCGATCCAGTCCAATAAGTATTTACTGAGGACTTATTTCCTGCCCTGTACTATACCAGGTATTTTAGTGCTTACCAGAGGAGCCTAGTAATTGTAGCACAACAGAAAACACAAGAAAGAACTCATGTTAGGACTCAGTCTCCTAAAGTTAAGAAGGGAGAATCCCTGATTTGGCAAGGCAGGAAGCCAGTCAGGCTTAGTGCTTCTTGAACCAGAGGAATATTTGCATTCTTGCTATAAGCTCCAAGGCAAGGCACTGTGAGCTTAGAGGAGGCCTGTACTTAAAAATTTAATTTCACACCTCTTCAAATGAAGTCAATAAGAGCTTCTTGGTCCACTCCATTCTAAGAGATTAAGATGACATCAAATGATTAATGGGTTAAAGGGGAGAAAGATTATCTGTTGGGTGGAGATCTTAAAATCTGTCTTTTCATTGTGACATAAAAAAAAAACAAAACAAACAGCATACCAAAGTCTGAGAAGCAGGAAAATATTTGCCAAGTTTATCATAACTTTCACCAGAAATCATTCCTGAGGGATCCTTTCTCCCTCCCGCCTTGGTATTTTCTCCTTCTTTCTACCCTCATCTTCCTCCATTCACCCATCTCATTTCTCCGCTATTTTATTTTCTCTCCTGGACTTCTTTCCTTTTCCTCCTCCCTACTTTATTCTATGTAGAAAACTACTGGTCCCAAGAAAAGACCCAAACATGGGAGGCATAATCCACAGCCTCAATTAACATATCCACTTGAAACTTTTATGAAAGTTTGTGATATACTAAGTCTTTTCTATTATACAATACAGAGTTCCTAGATAAATCTCAGTCATTTAGAAGATTTCTATTTTTAAGAGTGAAGAGAATCAACTGAAAAAGGTATTGGCCTTTTTGTGGAACCATATTTTTTAAGATTAAATAATAAATTATTTTTACTTCTGTTAAAAAATAAATAAATAAAAGAATTTCATTATGGTGTTGTGGGAAGAGTAGGTGCTTTGCTCTCAAACCACTGTGGTTTGAGTCTTTGTGAGACTGGAAATTTCTTTCTGCATCAGATATTTAAAAGGAATATGCTGAGAATCTTGCTGTTGGAAAAATTAGATAAAATAGGGTAAATAAAGTATCAGAATAGTCTTCCAAAGAGGTGAATATACAGTGCCTGTTAATAGAATTCAAACCAGAAAATTCATCCTTTTAATGAATGAAATGATACAAAAGTTAATAAAATAACACTTCCCTTTAAAATATTGTTTGAAAACTGTGGTAAACTTTACACATATATTACTTCATTTAGTCTTGGCAGGACAATATTAAACCCATTTGATATACATAGATGGATGTGGAACAGGTCAATTGCTGGAGACTGTAGGAGAGTGCATGGCCAACCTCAGACTTTGGAGTCTCCATCCACCCAGTGATCTGCTGAGAGCTCTAGTCATGAGTTGGCGACTGACAGTGGCACTTCAAGAATATAACAAATAAGAGGTGAAGAAATAGAGGATGGCAGTGCCAGGCCGGCACCTAGAAAGGTGTAGGACCAAAATGTATTTCATGTCTTTACCTCACTCCTCCAACTTTCACACTGGGTAAGGTGGGACTTGCTTACTCAGACTCTGGTTCTTTGAAATATCCCACAAAACAGTCTTTAAAAAATAAAATAAAATAAAAGGAGCCACAAGAAATACCCAGAGAAAACTGTCTGCCCTGGAGGTGAGCCCATAAGACTTGATACTACTCATCTTCTTAATCATCCTGTGGTCATATGGCTAAATGGGATACTAAATCATAGAGATTCACATGGTATTATTTGTATTTGCTTATTTTTTTTATTCCTCAAATTGTCTTCCTATGATAAATACAATGGTCGATCTTTCACTTAAATTTCTGAAAATCTGAATAAATTCAAGGCATGCGCATTCCTTGGTCCACCATTTTGGACATCTAAATTCACCTTTCAAAAGTGGAGTCACTGTTATTTTACATTTAATCTGTAAATGAAAGTTTTATGTTCTCAATATAGAAAAATTAAAATTTGAATAGAAAACAATAATATTAATTGTGACAGTGCCTATTCATTTTAATAAGCCCTGTAAATTTATTGCACTTAAAAAAGTCATATGATTAAGCATCTATGGAACATTTGAAAGTCTTTTAAAATTTTACCAGGGAAATAAAGGATTCCAAAATATCAAATTCTCTTTTTAGTTATTTTTTCTTAACATTAAATCAACTCTATTTGGAAAGTTTACATATACTTAAGCACATGATGTCATGTAATAAATCAAGATAAATGGAAAATATATAATTCCTTTTTACAGAGTATGATTTCAATGCTTAATTTATCATGTACCCTTTGACAGAGAGCTTCAATATGTATCTAAGCTCCAATTCACAATGCACAAACTATAGCTATTTATTACAATGTTGTGTCGTTTGTCACTTTTATGGAATTCAGTGTATTTTGCAGGCTGTAAAATGGGCTAGAGTGATTCAGAAATGATCTATGTCATCATTATTCCTCATTTCTAGTGCCTGAATTGCTGCTACTCTTCCCAACAGGTTTGATTTATTAGGGGAATAAATAACAATATGCTTCAATAATGTATATCTATTGAGACTTCATTAGCTGCCCAGGAGATGCAATCCTGATTTTAAATAATTGAAACACACAAGTGATGGAGTCCAATGGACTTGAGATGATTGGGATATAAATATTTACGAAAGCAGAGTGGTGGAAGGAAAATGCTTTCAGAGTAGATTGGGAATGAAGGGACACATTCAAATGACGGTAAATGTTCTTTGTGAAAGTACAGAGATTTAGAGGTCTCTTTCTCAAAATAGAAAAGGCAGCTTTGAGTGGAAGAGGAGTAGATTGGTTTATTTTTCTTGAATTCCAAACAGACTGTCCTTCAACCTACCTACAGCTGGCTTACTACTAAAAACATAACTATAATGTTGATGGAATTCATTAATGAATACATTCCCAAGTCAACCCAGGACTGAGTCCCACAGTCCAGTGAGGGAAAGCCCAGTGAGTGGCATCTATCACAATCTCTTCCAGGCTACCAGTTTATCTTCTGCTAATTGAGGTTATCCAACTGCTCATTTAAATTAATTTGAGACCCTTAACTAAGTATCTTACAGCACTCTGACTTTAATGCACATGCAACAAAATAAGTTTAAATGTATAGTCAAAAAGTCATGGTTCAATGTTGTTTCTGAAGTTTCTAGAATGCTCTGTGTCAGAGGCCATGTATAACAGGTGCAGCTCAGACAGTTTATAAAGATAAACCTGCTATAATTTCTACCATCCCACAGCAGGTGTATTTTGGCTGAAAATGCATTTTGGGAAGAATATTTCTTCTCTAATAGACTTGGAACTTCCTTCTAATTGGAAAAAAAAAAAAAAACTGTTTCAGGAGTGTTGAATAGATGCTTAAAGAGAATGTGTACTTCTCGAAAGCAAACCCAAAACCTTCATTTCTCTCATTAGGGAGCGAGGGTTCAAAAAGTGAAAAACAAATGCTGAAGTCATGGTACATCTTTAACAAAAGTTCTCATGTGTGCAGGTATACAGTGATTGTGTCTTTGTGCATGTTACATGTTATGGTTTGGATGTGAATTGTTTCCCCAAAGCTCATGTATCAGACAAGGTAAGAAGGTTTGGAGGTGAAATTATGGGGTTAAGAGAATCTTAAACTAATCAGTGCATTGATCCCCAAATAATTAATTACATGTGGGATGATCAATCATTGTGCGATGATTATAGGCAAGTAGGGTGTGACTAGAGGAGGTAGGTCCCTGGGGGCCTGAATATGGGGTTTATATATCTTATCGTGTTGAGTGACTCTCTCTCCGCTTCATGGTGGGCATGTTCTGAGCTGCTTTCCTCCATCGCACCCTTCCACTATGATTTCCTGACCCTCCTTGGACCCAGAGTAATGGAGTCAACCATCTATGAACTGAGACCTCTGAAACTGTGAGCCCCAAATAAACGTTTCCTCCTCTAATTGTTCTAGTCAAATATTTTGGTCACAATGGCAAAAAAAAAAAAAAAAAAAAAAAAAAAAAAAAACTAAAATATCATATGTGCTGTGTGTTTTGCTCGAGAGTCAGAGAAAGACCACAAACATCAACATGGACTGGGAGCATCTACCCCTATACTCAAAGCAAACAAAATCTCTTCTTCCTCCTTGTCCCAATGTCATACAAGTGGAAAGAAAGCTAAGATGTCCAGCAATTACCTGAGATAGGAATTTAATTAGAGAGATCAAGGATGTGATTGGGGATGGGTCCTTGAGTGTGTGTGTGAGGCAGATCTACTGCAGAGATGGTTAAGAAATAGCTCATACTAGAGAAGCATTTTGGCAGGCAAACAGAAGACACCAAGACAGAACAGAGCAAGTGCTGGGGATATCCACAGCATTTCCAAGGGATACCCTGCTGGGTGGGGCTCCGAGACCACGGAGGATCATAACAAAAACCAAGTCCAAGATGCTGCTCCTGGTGAGTCATGCCAGTATGTAAAACAGACTGCTCACCAAAGAGCCAGTGAAGATGACCACTTAAACATGATGACTCACACAAATGCATTCCTACACTGAACCCATTGATTTGCAGCACCACAGAAGAGGCTGTGTCAGCACCATTGCATATGTTCTTTTTCTCATCGGAAACTTGCAAGATTTCAGTACCCTTTAATTTTCTTGTTTCTGTAACCTGTTTCTGTAATGCAACACAGCATTCTCAATAATGCCTAGTGATTTGTTTTGCATGGAGAGGTGATGGAAGGAAGAGGGGGGAGTACTTGAGCATCATCAGAGGGAGCTTGCTCCACCCATCACAGTGACAACCCCTTCCCCATGCTGAGTTTGTGTTGACATAGATACATAGAGAAATAGGCCTTCTCTTGCTTCAAGCAAAGACCTAACTACATGACACTAGCATTTACCTTCTACAACTTCTTCCCTCCAGATCTTTGATTTCTGTTGGTCTGATACCCAGATGCTATGGAAATCCAGGGCATTCAACATCATGAGAATCTTAAATCGCATACACCCTACTGGCCTAACTTTGCTTTAGCCAAACCACATGGCCTCAGGCACCATTAAATCTTATTCTTTGGGACTTTTAATTTAATAATTATTTTATTCTACTGTGATAAGAACACTCACATTCACTGAAGAACTTGGATTGATCTATAAATCCTCCTTCTTTTCTATTCTGCCCCATTGTCCTCTTCCCCACAACTAATGAGACATAGTCTGTGTTTCACCAGTAGTCAATTTCCATAATGCCAATAAAAAATGGATGAGATGAATTTTGAGGTCAGTCTCATATTACCATTATTGGGACCAATATTTACCCTGGAATGAAATAATTGATAACAGAATTGAAGCAGCTTAGTATTAAAAGATCTTAGAAGAAATTCTATAGCATTTGCTTGTGGCACATAGGTAAGTGTAGACCTGAAGAAGCTCCCGGGGACATGCCAGAGAAAGACATGATGGAGTTATAATTTTCCCTTTCCTTTCTTCCCTCCTTTATTTTTCCTCCTCCTGGTCATCTATGACAATATTTGTAATTTTTGAGGAACAGAGGTTTATTGGAAGAGCAATAACTTCTCACCCTCTAGGCCCTATCTACCCCCTACCCCCTTACCAACTCCAAACACAGATGATCTTGATGGTCTTCCATAAACCTCTGATCTACTTTCCAACAATATAGACAGGCTGATGTAAGGATCTCATAATCCAGAACTTCCTTTCTATAGAGGCCACCTGTGTCCTTGGGGAACCTACATAATAGGAACAACCATGACAAGAGAGTAGAGTGGGTGGGGTACTATGTGATCAAGTGTACTAGTTTCCTGTTACTACTGTGACATTACCACAGACAAAGTACAAATGTATTATCTTAGAGCTCTGAAAGTTAGAATCCAAAATAGACTTCACTGGGCAAAAATCAAAGAATCCAGAGGATCCTATTCCTCCCAGAATCTCTAAGGAGGAATTTCCTTTTCTCTTCTAACTTCTAGGGACTGCCCACATTCCTCACATTCCTTGACTTGTGGCCCTCAGTCAGAAATTGCATCCCTCTGACCTCTGCTTCTGTCATTGCAACTCCTGCCCAGATACTGCCCTTCCTGCCTCTGCTGTGAAACCCTGGTTATTATATTAGACCTGGCAGTCTAATCAGGCATCCTCTCATCTCAAGATACTTTGCAAGGGAAGGGAGCATAGACAGCTATGGGCAAGGAACATTATTTTGCCTATCACACCAGATGTCTGTGTCTGTAGGTCTCTGCTCATTTTTGGACATGGGGAATATGCTTCGGATTATATTGAAATACTGAAAATTAAGTTGAAATCACTAAGTATGCAAATATTTATTTAGCATCTGTATACATCAAGCTCTGTGACAGCAGAGAGAAAGGACAGGAAGAGTATCCAGAAACCATAAAGCATGGGAGGAGAGTCAACTCTATCACTAAGCATATGGCAGACTGTACAACACTCACATTTGTCCTTTCTTTTTAATTTTTTTTGATTCATTATGCATAAATGTGGTACAACTTCATTTCTCTGGTTGTACATGGAGTCACACTGTTTTTGTAATCATACATATATATAGGGTAATGATGTTTGTCACATTCTATTATCTTTCCTTCCTCCCAACCCCTTCCCAGCCCTCATTTCCCTTTATACAATCCATTCTTTTTCCATTCTTCCTTTCCCCCCACTATGTCCCATTATGTATCATGATCCACTTATCAGAGAAATCATTTAGCCTTTGGTTTCTTGGGATTGGTTTATTTCACTTAGCATGATATCCTCCAACTCCATCCATTTACCTGCAAATGCCATAATTTTATTCTTTTTTATAGCCAAATAATATTTCATTGTGTATATATACCACTGTTTCTTTATCCATTCATCTATTAAAGGGCATCTAGGGTGGTTTCATAATGTAGCTATTGTGAATTGAGCTGTGATAAACATTGATGTGGCTGTGTCACTATAGTATGCTGATTTTGTGTCTTTTGTGTATAGGCCAAGGCGTGGAACAGCTGCATCAAACAGTGGGTCTATTTCAAGTTTTCTGAGGAATCTCATTACTGCTTTCCAGAGTGGCTGCACCAATTTGCAACTCTACAGCAATGTATGAGTGTACCTTTTCCCACACATCCTTGCTAACACCTGTTGTTGCTTATATTCTTGATAATAGTCATTCTAACTGGGATGAGATGAAATCTTAGAGTAGTTTTGATTTGCATGTCTCTCATTACTAGAGATGTTGAATATTTTATCATATATCTGTTGATTGCTTGCAGATCTTCTTCTGTGAAGTGTCTGCCCATTTCCTTAGCCCATTTATTGATTGGATTATTTGTATTCTTGGTGTAAAGTTTTTTGAGTAAATTCTGGAGATTAGCGTTGTATCTGAAGTGTGTATGGTTATAAAATTAACACTCAAATCTAATGCATTTCTATTCATAAGTAATGAATCCTCTGAAAGAGAAATTAGGAAAACTACCCCAATCACAATAGCCTCAAAAAAAAAAAAATAAAATAAAATACTTGGGAATCAATCTAACAAAAGAGGTGAAAGACCTCTACAATGAGAACTACAGAACACTAAAGAAAGAAATTAAAGAAAACCTTGGAAGATGGAAAGATCTCCCATGTTCTTGGATAGGCAGAACTAATATTGTCAAAATGGCCATACTACCAAAAGTGCTATACAGATTCAATGCAATTCCAATTAAAATCTCAGTGATGTACCTTACAAAAATAGAGCAAACAATCATGAAATTCATTTGGAAGAATTAGAGACCCAGAATAGCCAAAGTGATCATTAGCAGGAAGTGCAAAGCAGGAGGTATCACAATACCAGACCTTCAACTATACTGCAGAGCAATAATAACAAAAACAGCATGGTGTTGGCACAAAAACACACAGGTAGATAAATGGTACAGAATAGAGGACACAGAAAAAACCCACATAAATACAGTTATCTCATACTAGACAAAGGTACCAAAATCATACAATGGGAGAAAAGATAACCTCTTCTACAAATGGTGCTGGGAAAACTGGAAATGCATATGCAGCGAAATGAAATTAAACTCCTATCTCTCACCCTGTATAAAACTCAACTCAAAATGGATCAAGGACCTAGGAATTGAACCAGAGACCCTGCACCAAATAGAAGAAAAAGTAGGTCCAAATCTTCAACATGCCGACTTAGGACCAGACTTCCTTAACAAGACTCCCAAAGCCCAAGACATAAAAGTAGGAATCAATAAATGGGATAGAGTCAAACTGAAAAGCTTTTTCTCAGTAAACAATCAACAATGTAAAGACAGAACCTACAGTGTGGGAGACAATCTTTGCCACGCATTTGTCCTTTCACTTAACAAATATTTATTAAGAACTACCCATACGTTCACCAGTATGCTGGGCACTCAGCCTACAGAAGGAAGGATGAAAGTTCCTGCATAGAAAGAACTTATAGTCAGATACAAAATGGACAAAGGAGTAAAGAAGCTGAGCTAGATGTTAGAAAGCAAATTCAACATTATGGATGGGACTACCTTAAAACAAATGCTCAAGGACTATCTCTTTTTTATGCCATTTATATTTTTATTATTTTATTTAATTTGTTCTAATTAGTTATACATGACAGCAGAATGCATTTAAACTCATTGTGCACAAATGGAGCACAACTTCTCATTTCTCTGGCTGTACACAATGCAGAGTCACATGAGTCATGCAATCATACATGTAATAATATCTGTCTCATTCCATCATTTTTCCCACCCTCACACTCCCTTCCTTCCCTTCACTCCTCTCTGCCCAATCCAAAGTTCCTCTATTCTTCCCTAGCTTCCCAGAGCCCATTATAGATCAACATCAGCATGTCAGAGAAAACATTCTGCCTTTGGTTTTTTGGAATTGGCTTATTTCACTTAGCATGATACTCTCCATCCATTTACCTGCAATTGCCATAATTTCATTTTTCTTTAAGGCTGATTGATATTCCATTGTGTATATGTACCACATTTTCTTTATCCATTCATCTGATGATGGGCATCTAGGTTGGTTTCACAGGTTAACTGCTGTGAATTGAGCAACTATAAATATTGATGAGCCTGCTTCACTGTAGTATACTGATTTTAAGTCCTTTGCACATAAACTGAGGAGTGAGATAACTGGGTCAACTGCTGGTTCCATTTCAAGTGTTCTAAGGAATCTACATACTGCTTTCCATAGTGATTGTACCAATTTTCAGTCTCAACAGCAATGTACGAGTATACCTTTTCCTCCACATCCTCGCCAACACTTATTATTTGCTTGTATTCTTGATAATTGCCATTCTGACTGGAGTGAGATGAATTAAAGACTATCTCTTTTTGAGGATAATATTTAAACTGATGCCAGAAAGATGAGAATAAACCAACTACATGTATGTGTCCAAGGAGTGCATTTGAGGAGAGGGAATAGAAAGTGCAAAAGCCCTGAGGTCAACTCTAAATGTGGTGTATTTGAGAGACCAGTAGCCTTGGCTCCACATCCCCCTGCTTTTACTATTGCCTATCACTATTAAAAGTCAACAAGTACTATAAGGAGGTGTTTATTGTTCTTTGTGCTTCTCCTGAGCAGCAAATAGTACCAAAAATTTCATGGCTTATGAGTTGTTTTAATTCCATCAGCTAGAATATAGAATACATTGCTAAGAAAGAAACTTTGTACCTGTTGATAAAATCTGGTGCTGAGGGATGTGCAGAGGGAGAAGAATGGACATTTGGAAAAAGAAGTTGAGACTCTATAATCAGATAATAAATGTATCTCATGTGAACAATTGTAGGAGAAGGTATAGCTCTGGGATAAGGATCAAATTAGGAGACTATCATGATTGTTGCCTGGGTGAGTCCCAATATATCAATTCCTTAAAAATTATCTGCACTTTTTCCTTTCATTGCTTCAGATCTTCCAGATCTGGTCCTCTAACACCAAGGCACAGCCAATGTGCACATGCATGGTAATGTATTCCTTTCTGAAACTGACTGATCTCCACTCAGAGAAGAATAACCACCAGGTCCCAGGCTCCCAACTCCTCCCAGGCAAAAGCACAGAACACTGAGTGTCCATTGTTAATAACTGAGCAGCCAAGCCAGATCCTTTGTTGCCTCCTTTCTAACCAGGAGAAAAGGTGAAGCCTTACATAGAGAGAGGTCCGAGGCAGTCCCCACTTTTCTTTCAACCTGCCTTTCCCATGTCCCATGTCACAACTAGGATGCTTCATTAGTTTTGTTTCTAATATGTCCCTGTCTGCTTTTACTATTTCACAGGGCTCCACATAAAAATGGGAGTATCTGTGACAGTTAGGAAAGCTGCGTTTTACCTGGGTCCCAGCTGACTTGCTCAAGACCTGTGAGTAGAAGACAACCCAGGAATGCTGCAGCTGTCAGTCTGCTGAAGAAAGTTGTCCCCACTGCCACTCTTGGCAAAGAAAGTCCACTCCAGAGCGGCTTGGCAGCTGGCACCAGAGCGGGGAAATTCTTAGCATTCACCTCCACTTTTCCCATCACTACATATCCTGCACAGAATGTGTTTTAACTGAGTGGAGCTCCAATAAAGAGTTATTTTTTCTACTTTCTTTCTTTAGCAAAATCCTTTTAAAATTTGAAAAAACCTGTCAATACTATTAGTTGATACTCATTTATTTCCATTATTCCTCCTTGATCCATTCCAATTAGTTTTTGCCACTACCACACATTTAAAATGTCACCAGTGACCATATCCCTACTCAAGAAAAATATTCAGTCCTCCACCATTATACCTTTTCAGCATCATTTATCTAGGATTTGAACTTGCTGCATTAACTCAACTATCCTCCTCCTTCAAAAGCCACACCTCACTCTCCCTGGGTGACACTGTCATTTCTTAGATCTCCAGGTCTTAAAAAGTCACACACACACACACACACACACACACACACACAAAATCCCAGAACTCAGTCTACAGAAACCTTTTCTCTGTTTACTCACTTTCTTAGTTGGTCTCTTCTTCCCCTGAGTTTCAAGACCATCTCTAAAATCTACCAAATCCCAGCCCTTCCTCAAAACACCCATCTCGTGTCTGTTCGGTCACACCCTCACTTGCACATTGTGTAAAATTGAGCTTTAAGACAGATACCAAGCTATTTGTTAATTTGTCCCCACCAAATTTACTCCCTACCACCCACAAAGCTTCCTCCCTTGCAGTAAATTTCATCAAAATCCACCCAACTGTTCAGGTCAAACCTGAGAGCAAAGTTAATTTCTCTCTTTCCTTCTCACCATCATATCCTCAACCAATCCAGTAGTCATGCATTCAGTTCTAAATCAATCAGTCAAACATCTATTTATCACTTAATCATAGATATACAGACAGGTAGGTTGGTAGGTAGATCCATCTCTGTTTCTCCTGCTATGACCCTAGTCCATGCCTTCATCATCTCTCTTCCAGACTGCTGCAACAGTTCCCTAAATGATCTCCCTATCACCCTGCAGTTCCTAAAACTCTGCTTCACCAGAGAATTTTCACCTAAGAGAAGTTTCTTCAATCAGATCTTGCCACTTTCTTCTGAAAACATTCCCAAATTCTTCCCCTGGAACTTGAATAAAACTCAGATGTGATGATCTAGCTCCAGTTCTTCTCTCCAACCTTGTATCCCATCCTCCTGCTTGCTCTCCATGACATGCCAATCACATGGGATAACTTGTGTGCCTCGAGGACAACATGCTTGTTTCTGTCTCAGTCTTGGACTTCTGTCCCTTCTCCCTGGAATGTGCTTCTACCAATTTTAACATGGCTCTGCTCTCATCTTTCCAACTACACTTATATTTGATGCATATTGCATAACAGAATAATAATAATAGCATTATTGTATGCCAATAAATTGTAGGCTTATAAATATGTTGACATGTAAATATACATGTCAATTATAAGGTCATTAAATATATTGCTTTAAAGTATGATTGTTACAAAATAGGTAAACTTATTTTTTTTCTCTTTGTTTCCTCTTATTAGAAGGCTCCCGAGAGTGGGGCTATTGAGTTTATTCAAAGATGAATCCTTTCTGCCTAGAAGAGGGCCTAGAGCATAGAACGTACCTAATAATCTGTGTTCAATGAATGAACTCAAATATTCTATCCTCAGAGACGCTTTCCCCGATTGTGCAGGCTAAGCAACATGGATATAATCCAGTTATTTCTTATCTGTGTTATATCCTTCAGAGCACTCATCCATATATGACATTGCCTATTTTGTTTTTATTTGCCTATTTTTATCTTATCTCCTCCACTAGAATCTAAAGCCCCTTGAAGACAGAAATTTTTGCTAGAATTATTCACTACTGAGTTCATATTGCTGAGAATAGTACTTGACATATCCTAACTGCTCAGGAGACATTTGGTCAATCTCTTTTTTTTCTTCCTTTTAACATTATCTTTTTTATTTTTTATTTTTTATTTTTTACAGACTGCATTTTGATACATTGTACACAAATTGGGTATATCTTTCTGTTTCTACGGTTGTGCATGATGTAGATTCATACCATTAAGGAACTTTGGCCAATCTTGATGTCCTGACATAACCAAAGGGAACTGACATGTCCAGCAAGAGCCCCTTCAGACAGGGCTGCACGTAGGAACATGCCACTGCTAAATTCTGAGTGTGCACACTAAGTACTGTGTAATTACATGCTGTTTACTCTATCCTGCACACTACATTCTATGCAGTTACACACCATTTCCTATACTCTGGGTAAGGTGGAGTTTGACTGGCAGCCTCTGTGCTACACACAGAACCAAGTTTGGGAAATATGGTGAAAATGGCACCACTTTTCCCTAGCATACTTCTTTTGATTTTAGCATGTACCTCTGAGTCATTTTTCCTACCTGTGTTGCTTTCAATGGAGAGTTGTAGCAAATAGTAAATTAGAAAAAAGAATTTATGTAAATGCTTCAATATCCAAGGGGCAGAATGAGTGTGACCCATTTAAGATATATTTAAAACCTTTGGAGAATCAATGTCATTGGAGGGGACTGGTATTAAAGCCTGAGGGGGATGATGTAGGCTACTTGATGGTCATGTCATGGCATTACTTCTTTGATAGTGTGTGCTCTGTAAATGACACCCCCTTTAGGTCCAATCCAGACCAGATCCACCATGAGGAAGCTGAGAGAACAGGGGCAGCACTGAGAGCGCATTAGATCCCTCATGACCTCTTGCTGACTTTTGCCCCCTTTCTCTCTCACATGGACTATTACTTACGATGTCAGGTACTTGACTTCCTTCAGGATCCAGAATAATCTGATGAATCTCAACAAACTAATTCCATGAACAAGGAGCTAAGGCCCAGAAAGGGGCAATACCTGCCAAGGATGATGCAGTCTCAGTGTTGGGGCCAGACTAGAGCTCACAACCCCTCTCAGTCCAGAGTTCTACTCCTGCCACCTCTGCATCGGGGTTAAGAACGGACACCTCTTAAGGTCTCCAGAGACATTTTTAGCATTTTAAGAAGAAAGTTGCTGTAGTCTCTTAAGTTTCCGTATCTCAGAATGGTTACCTGGGTTTGGAGTATGTCAAAAAAGAAAGCATGAGATAGCAATAAAGAAATAAGCAACCTTACCAATGTAGACCGCATTCAGAATTCATCAAATTACCCAATTATTCCAATTATGGATTCACTAACATAAGCCCTCCTATGAAAAATTATTTCTAACCATCCAAAGATTCTCATAATTTTATTTTATTTTCTTCCCAATAAATTAGAAATCATCTTATTCACCCATTATCTTATTAATGTAAGTCTTATCCAGTAGAAGGTCAGATTCTTGAGAGAGGGATCATGAGTGTCCCAATGACCTCACATTTTCAATATAGAAAATAGTGAATACTCAAAAATTATTTTTTTAATTACTATTGAATAAATCCAAGGTATGGTATAGGGTTTGGAATCATGCAATTATAAAATAAATATTTTTAAATAAACACACCTATTATTTGATCCTTTTTATCTTTTCTATTTGAATCTAAGAAATCAAATGTTTCTACCCTGGAGAAAAAAATTCTACATTTGAGATAGCTGACAGCCTAGGAGGTTAGTCAATCATTCATAAATCACTTTTCATCCAGATCACATTACCACTTTATCTAACTCATTTCTCATAAAAAGACAGAAAACTACTGAAAACTACTCACCTCTCTTAGATCTCCCTGATAGAGACCTTGACTGCAAGGGTGCAAATATTGTTCTCCCCAGGAGAAAGTAATCCCTATTTTGGCTCCTTTAAACAGATAGTATTATGATTCCTAAGCTCTGGAAATCTATCATGTTCAACTCTTTTCCCTACCCAGGAAGAGACTGAAGTAATAACTCCAAGGAGTCGCGTTTCAACTCCAGCTGTGGATCCAATTTCTACTTATGAGATTTAACCTGGAAATTATCAGTGACAACAGCAGGAGGAAAAGGAACAGCTGATTTGGGATGTATAGAGGGAGAAGCTACCTCAGCCTGGCAAGAGGCAAAGATCACGGATTCACGTACAGATGGGAATAAAAGGTGTCCCTGTGGAAAACAAGTGCGATGTACAGTAATTCCAACTGTGAAGCCACCGAACAGCCTATTAACAAATAAGTGGCTTGATGTGATTATAGACAAGACAAGTGAAATTAAAGACTGTCATATGCAGTAGAAATAGCATCTGGGAGCATTGATTAGGAGCTGGTGAGAGGTCTGAGAGGAGGGGATGATTGAATCAGGCTTTGAATGGAAAAAAAAAATCAAAGGAAAGATGAAAAGCAGGGAAAAGTCCACATGTTTAATTGGAGTGCTGATGTAGGGGGTAATTAGTCTCCAAATATAAATTATTGAAAATAAAGGCTGAGAATTCAAAGTGTGTATAATGAAGTAAAAGAAGTTTCAGCATGGTCAGCTGTTAGCATTTTATTCACTCAATAAATATTACTGAATGCATATGTGCCGGGCACTGAGCTAATTCATGCAAGAAGATTAAAGATCCTTTCTTCCTTCTGAAAGATTGCATTCTGTGGATAGACAAGGCAGCTGAAAAATACAAGAACAAATTTGTGATAGGAGTCCACCCATTCTATTCCCATGGAAGCTCTGTTCCTTGTACTTCAGGAGCATGGACCTTTAACATGTCATTCATTGCTCTTGCACCCATTATCTTTTTTTTTTTTTTTTTTTTTTTTTTTTTTTTTTTTTTGCGGTGCTGGGGATCGAACTCAGGGCCTTGTGCTTGAGAGGCAAGCACTCTACCAACTGAGCTATCTCCCCAGCCCCCCATTATCTTATTCAAGCCTTATAACACCCTTTGAGCTATGCATTGCTGCCTCCACAGTGCTGGCCACAAAAGTGAGAATCGGAGAGCCTTGAACACATCACAGAACTAAACACTGAAGACCCTGGGCTTTGAACCCAGTGTTCACAGCAAAATTGATGTTCTTTCCACCAGGCCATTTTTCACTGCAGGTACCAAAATACCACCTCACAAATATAAGACGTACACGAACCCACACCCCACCCTGCTTCGTGTGCTTTATGTCTCACTGAAGTGCTTCATTTTACTTTCTCAGAGAGCAGGTGTCTTCCTCTTGGCAAGATCGGAAATTCATTTACAATCTGGATAATTTTTAAACCCTATGTGTTATTCTTCCCAAGAGTAGCTGGATGTTAATATGTGCTTTACTATAGCCTTAAGAGAAAAGAATGAATAAAAACTGTAAACAATGATCAGGTCAGTAATTGCAAAGGAGAGAAGTATTTCAGGGAGGGAAGGAAGTGTCTACAAATCCTCCAGAGAAATCCTACAAATACTCATGTCAGGGATAAAGCCAAGGAGTCCAGCACTAGTTCACCAGTAGCAGAGTCCTCTGTTTATTGTAGCAGCATCTTCACTGAGTAGCATCCAGCCTGTCTCAGGTCACTGTCTGCAACAGTGTTCTCCAATCAAGAGGGCGAGGACTGAGCTGGAGCACAGAGGAAACTTGTCTCAGCCCAGAGCCTCCCCACAACACTAGGAGGCAGCAAAGTATCTGGGAAAGGAACTCACTTCACTTGAGGTTAGCTCTGCAAGTAATTACTATTTGGTTGAACACATGTCATTCTTCTGAGTTGTAAATACAGTAAAGAATTAAAAAGTTTAGCCTTCATCATTTAAGAGTATACAATCTCACTGATGGTATAAGAAATAAATCCAGAGTCAAATTTTTCAAGGGTGAAGGGTGCGTGGTGAGGACTTTCAGAGATGGTGAGGCTGAGGATATTGTAGGAAATAGATAGGGAGAGACCAAGGAAAGCTAAATAGTTAAGGAAGCCTTCCTGAACAGGTGGATTTTGAGCTATCCTTAGAATGTGATGAGAGAAAGGGGAAGATCATTGTTGGCAGGAAGCAAAAGTTGAAATAGTAAAATGAGTTTAGCAAAGATGTGGGCAGGGGAGGCTGCACTGCAGGAATCCCAGGCTGGTTCAGAGGAGATTTTGTGTTGCATCTATTATAATGTCAGCCCATGCATCTGTGTTTACAATTATCTTTTAACCTGCCACTCACAATAGCTATGTGGAAGGAAGAATTCCGTTTACCTCTATTACAAAAAGAATCTCAGAGAAGTAATTCATCTAATCAGCAAGAGTCAGAGTCAGGAATTGAAAGATCATTTGCACCATCCTTCACTCTGTCCACATGGGTCAGATGCAAGTGAGACAAAGAGAGATATTGTCTTTGACCTTCAGGAGTACACGACTTGTCCGTGGTGGACACAGACAAATTAATCAGGGATTTCAGTCTGATATAATGTGTCACAGCAACCCAGCAGACCAGGTCTTGGTTTAGAGAAGACCTGTGTGGTGCTCAAAATAATTCTGAAAAAAATAAAAAGAAGACATTTAGATAAAGAAAGGAACTGCTTCAGAGAAAGGAAGTAACTTGGGTGTATCTCCAGGGATTAGAAAAGTCCTGGCTTATAAAAAGAACCTGGTAGCAGCAGGTTCTATGGGATAAGAGCTCAGACTCTGCAAGCAGATATCTGGTTAAAAAAAAAAAAAAAAAAAAAAAAAATCCTGGTCCCACCCCTTGCTGGCTTAACCCTGGAAAACTTGCTTAACCTCTCTGTGCCTCTGGCCACCCACCCCCCACCATTTTTCAAATAGAGATAATAACAAAACACATTCAAGGGTTGAGGATTAAATGAGCTAACATTTGCAAAGAACTTTTAACAGCATATGGTAAATACGTAAGTAACAAAATCCAACTGGAGTGTTTAAATGAAGTCCAAGCAAAGAGTGCCTTTGCATCTATGCTATGGAACTTGAGAATTCGTCCTGAGAATGATGTAGGAATGTTGAGGGAATTCTACTAAAGCAGTGAGTTCTCTGTACCCTCATTTTTTAAAGTGGGGATCGAGACTTGCAATAATTTAAGTAAAACATGGAGAAGGCTGAGTTTAAGTGGTGGCAGTTGAAAGGGAGGGAATATGGTTTGGAAAACATTGAGATAAGAAGATACAGAATTAGATGACACTATGGATGAGGACAGTGACGGTCTTAAAGTTTCAGGCGTGGGGGCAGAATCACTCACTAGTAAAGGAGGGAAATGCTTCCCTCTGAACTTTGACTTCCCTTCCTCTCTCCATCACTGCATTCAACCCCAGTAGTCACCCTATATATAAAGCGAGTGCTTTCAGCTCCTAAGTGTTAATCTTCCGAAGCCTTCGAAGTCACCTTTGTTCACTGTGAATGTTTCCAGAGTAATGGATGAGCCCACTTTCTCTGAGCAGGATGGTGGTCTCTTGTTCACATAGGCATGTTCTTGAATGGTCTGATTAGAAATAAAGCACTAAGTCTGCCATCTCTTCTCAAATGAACATGTGAAGGACTCTGTTATGGTTTGGATGTGAGGTGTTCCCCAAAAGCTCACATGTGAGACAATGCAAAAAGGTTCAAAGGAGAAATGACTGGGTTGTAAAAGTCTTAACCCAATCAGTGATTTAATCCCTGATAGGGATTAACTAAGTGGCAACTGAAGTGGTAAGGTGTGACTAGAGGAGGTGTGAATTGGGGCTTGGCTTTGGGATCTGGCAAGTGGAGACTTCTCTCTCTGTTCTCTGATCATCATGTGAGCTGCTTCCCTCTACCGTACTCTTCCACCCAGATGTTAAGACTCACCTCGAGTCCTGAGGAATGGAGCCTGCCTATTGTGGACTAAGACCTCCGAAACCATGAACCCTCAGATTTTTCCTCCTCTAAAATTGTTCTAGTTAGATCCTCTTAGTCATAGCTGAAAAAAAAAAAAAAAAAAAAAAAAACTGACTAAAACATACTCAGAGATGTGGCTGGAGAATTCTGAACCCGGAGTTTTATTCCACACCCTGAATTTCCTCCCCTGCCATCTGACACTGATGCAGAAGCCAGAGAGAGCACCTGGGACAGCAAAAATACCTTGCTTCTCCTTCTGTCCTCACTGCTCATTCCCTGTATGTGTCTCCTCCTAAGGGAAAGTGCCCTGGAGGTCAAAAAGTGACCCAAATGAAAACATTAAATTCCTACTTCCTTTCCTTTTCCATTCCCTGCTAACATGAACTGAGTTAAATCAGTAAGAAAATTAAAATGATACTTACTCTGATTTCTATGTCTGTCTGAGCATCTATGTCTAAAGACAGCTTCTCTTTTTTTAAAAAACACATATCACAGTGTTTCAAACACATCTTTTTAGCTGTAAGTAAGAAAGATATTTTGCATTTCAGATCTTCTTAGAGTCAATTTTTCCTTCACCCATTACCAGAAAGGGGTTCTACAGAATATTCAAGCATGGAGAGAAGTAATGTAGTTTCATGCTGCCTGTTGGGGGCAGGGGGTCACAGTCCTCCAGGTCCCAGAGTTGAAGATTCCACATACTCCAATTCTGTTTTCAGCACCGCTTGAAAAGTAGCTCCAGATATGGAGTAGGAGATGTCTAGGAATGAGCACTTAATTTAGAAACTCACCAACCTAAATCTCCACACTTAGGCCAGGAGCGGACTCTTGTGTAGAAAAGGCCTGCTGGCATCAGAGCATGATCTTTTTATCTGGCTGATCCTCACAATTAGCCAGTTGCTAGTCATCCCATCACAAGGATGCGGGAGAGAAGGATCAGAGGAGGTAAGCGACTCACTCTCCCCCTTGTTCCACAGGAACATGTCAGACCAGGACCAGAACCCAGGTATCATGACACACTCAGTTTCTGTGCCAGTGATTTTGAGGGATTTTGTTTTGTAGCTTAACATTGCCCTGAGCATGGTGATGTGACAGAATCGAGAACACAGTAAGGATCTTTCTTACCCTATCAACTCTACAACCTACTTCTAACTTTTCCAGAGGTATAAATGATATTAACATTCATCAATATTTCTGCCTCTGGTGAGTAGAACTTTACAGTTGTAACATATGTAATATATTTTATTTTATGTAATCCTCAAAGAAAACCTGCTCAAGTCCAGAGCCTGGCAGTCTCTATTTGCCTCTGAATTTACTTACTATGCCTGTCACCCTGCCCTGTCCCTTAAGGCCGGCCTCTGTGCTCCACATCAACTGTGGTCCTGTCATGTGGCTTCAGGTCCTGTTCATTCACAGCAAGGCACTGGAAGAGGACAGGTTCAGGGAACAGAGGTGGTAAGTATCTCTACCAGTACCCTCTGCTGGGCCAAAGCAGGACAGTAGTTCTGTTCTCCCCAAAGGGGTGGCATCTCCACCTGGTGGTCCACCTCTAATGCTTCTCTACAGTGACATCTTCAGAACCTCAAAGTTCTGATGGCCACCCATTCCCCTTGATAGCAAAATTGCACAACACTACTGTGGGAAGCTGTTAATCTCTACCATGTTGTCTCTTATCTCAGTATGTGTTGGAGTCACACAGTCATGAGTTGTTGAGTGACAGGGACACACTCTGAGAAATGCATTGTTAGGTGCCTGTCATTGTGCAAATATTGCAGAGTATATTCACACAAGCCTACATTGTCTATATCAACCACTCCACGTGGATTCCTGAACATCAGATGTATGAGGCTGCTGCTGGCAGAAGTATACTTTAAGATAGTGATAAAAGTACACTACAGTAAATACATAGAACAGAAACAGTGTGTGTGTCAAATATTATGTACTGCAAATAATTGTATGTACTCTAGTTTTAGAGGGCTGTAATTGCAGTGATTTTGTTTACACTGATGTCACCACATGCACATAGGTACTATGTCACACTATGTTACCACAGCTATAACATCACTAGGTGCTAACAATGTTTCAATTCTGTAATATAATGAGACTACCATCATATATGTGGTCCATTGTTGACTGAAAAGTTATTGTGTACTGCATGACAACAGACATAAAGCCATATATAGTCACGGGAACCACACATGCTGTAGTATTCTGATTGAACTCTGTCCCTGGCTGATACATAGAGAATCAGAATAACTAAGGAAATTTCTTATAGTCAGACAGCTAGTGTCAGTTACAAAATTTGTGCCAAAAGAACATAAATGCAGCAGCATTTTTCAAAAAACAAGAAAAGTTTTTTTTTTTCTCTTTTTCCTTTCTTCTGTGGTCTTCTGCTTGACCTGTTGTGCGGTGTTTTTATTAGCTATTTAATGGTACACTCCCTGGGAGCAGGTGCCCACCCCAGGCCGCCTGGTGCTTGCACCAAGGTCCCCACAGGGGCAGAGGGCAATAGTGGAACTTGGGCTGGAGCAGGAGAGCTGCAAAGTGGTGCCCTGAGGGGATGAAAGTGGCAGGAGGTGATAAGGCCAGAGAGCTGGGGCATTCTCCAGCGTCTCACTGGACTTCATTTATGAAACACAAGTTCAGAGATAAAATTATGAAGAATCTCAAGACAGCAACTGCAGGGCCTTAGGTCACAGGAGCAGGGCCCACTTTTGATGGGACCCTGTGCCACTGTGCATACATGATGTTGGCCTCACATGCAGCTAGTGTATCCTCCTCTAAAATCCTTGCTTTTCCCATGGAATGGCACTGCCTTATCCACAAGCTAATAAACGAACACCTTTCCTCAGTGAGAAGTCTTGGGTGAGAATATACAACCTGATAGACATTATGTGTTTATTTCCAAAACCTATAACCCACATACATTTTCCATTTTGTTAGTCAGTGAAGGAAAGTATTTAATTTTCCTTTATAATGAAGAAAACAAGGTTGAGTCACATCATACTCCTGGTGACTCTTACTTCTGATCTCAGTTTAAGACTCCACTGAGTGTATACAACTAGAAAAAGTGACAAGTTTCCAATAAGAACACTGCCTTAGGAAATCAGATGTCACTAGCTGCATTAAGACTGACTGGTGTGGCTTGACTGCTCTGGCTAGGGTAGACATACTGGTGGAGGGAAGATTCAAAACCCTAAGATGAGAAACATTTCAGGGCTTTGCACACACTGCAGTGAGATTGAGCCACAATGTTTGGCTGCCTGGGTAACACTGCATTCCGACTGTCAAGGACGAAATGATGGTGCTGTTTATCCTGAATGGAAGGAAAGGAACTGAAATACCAAAAGACTTCTGAAGAATGCAATAGAGGCCACCAATATGAGTTTGTTAGCCAGGAATCTGTTTCAAAGTAGAATTTCAGGCATAATACATGACAGCAGTAGCCTAGGGAATGAAGTAGCAAAAAGTCACTATGAGAGTTTTGCAGATAGAAAATTTGCTCCACGGACTGAAGTTCAAGGAAATTAAAGATGGAACTGAGTTTTCCTGTAGTTGAAATAAGAACTATTGCAAATAAAGAAAACACACACACACACACACACACACACACACACACACAAACACATACACACACAGAACAGCAGCTGTGTTTAACCTGTGACAAATTATAAATGAGCATGACAAGAGACTGAAAAAGAGGGAACAACAGACTTCATGGGGTAAAATGTGTTTTCCAAGAAGAATGAAAAGTCACACAAATTCATGTACTTGTTAAGATAACACACAGAAAAATAGTACAAAGATTTATCTAACCCCCTGCCTGAGAAGAACCCAGTAGGTTATAAAGAAAACATAAGGCAGTTGGCAGGACGTTGACTATTGACCTCAATAGATTCAACTTTTTTCCCTCCATTGTTTCCTGTGGTACAACAGGAATCTCTCAGCCAGATGGAACCAGGGGCTCTCTGGTTGAGGTACCCTGGAACTTCAGCCTGCAGATTCTCTTTGGTTCCAGACTGTCAGTCTGTTCAAGACATGTTCATGTCAAGAGGTAAGGAGTCATGAAACAGACCATCTGCCTGGTGAGTCAAAGTCAGTGTTGTCCCACAGAAACAGTGGGAGTCCTATGTGTAAGGTCACATGTATAAAATTAAAACAAGCAAAATTCATTTTCATATAGTGATATTTACTATACAAAAAACAATTATTATCAAATCTATTACTATATAATTATTTATATGATTAGTGTTAATATGATCAGTGTATTAATATAAATTTGCTATTTATGTTGAATAAAATTGAATTATATTACAAGTATTCCATATACAGATTATTCATCTATTTGAATTATATATTCATTTATAATATATTATTCATGTTGATTTAATTAAAATTAATATGTAAATAATATATATGAAAAGACCAACATATACTTGATATTCAATATTCATATATTTGATATTTAAAATTAATATATGAATACATTATTTAAAATATCCAAAATATTATGATTAATGTATAATAAAAATTCTTAAAGTAATGAAATAATTTGTATACTACTTTTAAAATGAATGATTTTACTGTTATTGCACATTTCAAGAGCTTGATAGCCACAAAGGGTTGCTGGCTATCCCACTGGACAATGAGGTGTAGACACCCTCTTAAGCATTAAAGTCAATTCCCTTAATTTACAAGGAAGGGGACAACCCCCCTCCTCTGCTTGGTGCCCGCTACAGAAACTTTTGATATCAGCTAGAAATGGATCCTTAAGTTCCCTTTTGTGACCAGACTCTCCTGTAGGAAAGAAACCACGGGTCTTTTTGTTTCATGTGATCAGTGACCTGGCCATCGCCATACATACATCATATGATCTAACAAGATGAATAACAATGAGTTATTGAATCAATAACAAGTGACTCAACATCCCTATGGACTACTGTCAGGATTAAGAAGGAATAAAAACAGGCAGGAACACAATAGAGAGAAGAGTGACACATTATCACAACTTTAAACTCCATCTAGTCCTCAAGACCAGTTTTCACCCAGACAGCATTTCACTATAAATTTTAATAAAACTAATCTGAGAAGTTCCTTTGCACAAATAAAAAAAAGATTCTATTGATTAGCATATATACATACACACATACATGCATTAGACTACAGTCCATACTTGGAGATTCACCATACACACCAGTATTGTGATAAACACTGCTGAAAAATATTTTTCAGCAGGCTTCTCAGAGTTTTTACTAATGCTGACATTTAATAGTTCTCTGGATCCTCCATGTCTCTCCAACCACATGTGAGCTTGCTGAGGGCAGGGATCACATACTATTAATAATCTTAAGAAATGTGTTTTGGTCTCTGCCCTGAATTCCAGAGAGAGAACCTAAAACCTTTATAATCTCCAGTGATAGGAGGTAGGTATTGTACACAGAGCTCCTGATCCTTTTGTTCCAATGAAGTGATTGTTTGAGCTCCTGGCTGGAACATTCAATCTCACTTCCACCCTCCATCCTCCTAGAAGAGGAGAGGACCTGGAGACTGAGTAAATAATCGATCATACCAATGCAAAGAAACTGCCATAAAAATCCCTAAAATATGGAGCTCAAAGAACTTCCAGGTTGAGGAACACAACCAATTTCTGGGAGGTGGCACTCCCCATCTTTCATGATCATAAGATCCTGTGCTCAGGAACTTTGTCTTCTGTACCTCTGCTTCTGGCCGTTTGTCTCTGCACTTTATCATATCCCTTATTATACAACAAATCAGTAAATAGAAGTAGATGGTTCCCTGAGTTCTGTACATTCTAGCAAATTATTGAGCATGAGGCAGTGGTTGTAGGAAGCCCTGGTTTATAGCCTGTCGGCCCAAAGTACAGGAGGCCCAGACTTGAGGCAGACATCTGTAGTGGTGCTGTCTTGTGACCTGACACAGAGAGACTTATAGGCCTCAGAAAGGAGCTCCTATTTCCTTCTCACTGTGATGAGGTTTTCAGAGTGTTTTTAGCAGAGTGATGTGATCAGATTATGTTGTAAAAGGTTGTACTAACTGTGCTGGGAGAATGGATTGTGGGGCCAAGAGTGCAAGCAGAAATAAAAGGCCGTATAATGGTTGTAAAAGCACAATGAACGTAAAAGTAAAACACTTCTCTCTCTCAACAAGTCTGCCACCAGGTGTGGGTTTATCCCCCACACCAAGCAGTTTACTGACACTACCTGGTTATCTTTCACTTCAGATTCCACAAATTAAAGTCAGTTCCACAAAACAGCTCCCCATTTCATTATTTTCTGTACTTAGTCTGTATGTATACAGTCCTGTTTAGCAAATGCTGGCAGAGAAATTAGCAGTTGAGCTTCACCAAACCTTTATATCCTCCCACAGCATCCTAATAGCATCCTAAAGCATCCTTGTTTTATCAATAATCACAATATAATTTTATTATCTATTTTGGACCTATTTCCTATGTTAGACTATAAACTCCCTGTCAGCAAGAAACATGCTTGATTAATCACTGTACTCCCAATGATTAATACTGCCAAGAAAATTAAAGATGTGTAATAAGTGTGTCTTCAGATGTCTTCCATGGGGCTTGGTGGCTCACTCCTTTACCTCCTTCAAGTCTTGACTCATAGATTACTTCTCAACTGATCACTTTATTTAAAATCACAATCCTCTCCCATCAATCTTTCTGATCTTCCTTGCTCTGTTTGATTTTTTTCCCAAAGTATTTTTCACATTTGAATGCACTGTATATAGTAATTTGTATAGCATGCTTACTCTCCACACCTTTCCTTACTGGCTGGTAAGGTCCAGAAAGGCAATAATTTCTTCATCTGCCATGTTCATTGATATATCCCTTACATCCAGAATGTTGAATAGTAAGTGATCAAATACATTTGTTGAAATAGAACAATGAAGATTGTATGAATGGATGAATGAGGTCAAAAGGACCAAACTGCATCCCAAGGCCATCTGAGGTAGCCCAGCAGACCAGCAGTGTAGCAGGCCATATGATCACAGCAGATGCTGAGTCCTCTCCTTTCCAACCAGGAAAAAAAAAAAAAAAAAAAAGAGAGAGAGAGAGAGAGTTCAGGCCAGCCATGTTTAAGAGCAGCACTGAATAAATAAAAGTTAACAGCCCATGTGGGAAAGGAGTTTGCCTTGCTTAATGACTTGGCAGCAGAGCAAGAGTGGGAAGTGTTTGAAAAGATTTGAGACCTTATCTTTTGTCGACTCCCTGCTCCCACAGCCCACAGGAGCCATGAGGAATATTTCCAAAAGACAGGGGAAAAAAATAAAAATCTAATCTTATTCATCCACCAGGAGGCAGAGTGATATGTTAGTATGAAGGGGAAAACAATAGTCATCCACAGCTGATTCCCATGATGGAATAAATGCAACCAGAAAGGAATGAATTACCTCTTTCTTCTGGTTGTTTCCTACTTAGTCTTCAACCCGGGTTCAGAAGCTGAGAGTTTGAGGATCTGGTCCATGTGGGGCTTGACAGGGGCTGAGAATAACAGAAATCAGCCACTTGGCAAAGGCTTCGGGGAGAGCTTCAATTTGCACTTAGCTGAATATGGAAAACAAAATGCTATCTGTGCTTAGAAATGCCAAAAAACAGAAAGCAAAAGGAGGAGCTAAGGGACTCAAGTTGGTACTCTTCACAAAAGTATAATAATGTTAACAAGAAAAACTTTGCTTTTTTGTAAGAAGTACATTTTAACAATTAGTACTCTTATTAACAAGCCATGGTCTTTTCAGATCAGGAGTGGAGAAGTCTCTTATTAGAACTAATCTAGTCTTTGTGGAAAAAACAGTTTTAATGGTATTTCATTAAATAGGAAAAGAAAAGCCACCATTCTCTTGAGCAAAACCAGAACTTCTTTAAATGAAGTCAAGGATTTTGTTTGCCCAACTTTTCAAGCATGTTTGGAAAACAAGTAGAGCCAAAGAGACTCCTACAAAAGATCACCTAAGAAGTGCAAGGCAGAAACCATCCTAGTAAGACACACATTATCAGGATATGCGGTTTTGAAAATGCAGTATATCAAGAGAAATAAAGAAATTACCCATGTTTGAGAACCTGTGCTAAGATTTTTTTTTTTTTTTTTACTTGTATTCCCTCATTTTTGTCCCACAAGAACAGTGGTGTTCATTACCATGTTACAGATGAGAAAGCTCTTCCTCCTTACCTCAGCAGATATGTTTTCCAGGGTCATGTAGGTAGCAGGACACAGTGGAGTCAACTAAACTGGAGATGCTTCGCTGCAGAAGGAAGCTCTGTTTTATTCCATGCTTAGATGTAGGAGGGGCATTACAGGCAGGCTGCAGTAATAAAGCACAGCTGGGGACACTTACATCTAATGGCCTGGATACATTAATAGATCAGAAACAAATCTAGACCTAAATTTCCAAGTCTCACACCCAAATCAACCTCATGGAGAGGCAAAGGTGGCCTCTGCAGGCCTGTGTTTGGGAGCAACACCTGGTATGACATTTCCTAGGGTTAGGATAAGCTGCACAGGTGTTGGTAAAGAAATCCCTAGAGATATACTAACACAAGCAAGCAGAAACTGACTTTTTATAAGTGTTCATTGACCTTTAATTTCCTCTTTTTTCACTTACATTTCCCCCCTCTTTATTAAAAACAATACAGGAAAGTTTTAATTATTAAAATAAAAATAAATCCCATTAAATAAGAGCAACTATTTACTTCCAATCTTTGACATTTTAAATGGGTTTTCATCACACTACTTTTTTATGCTGTTTGCTGAACATATGACATAGTTTATTTAGCTATAAAAATTCTACAAGTGTAAAATGTTAACAGCTTTACATGGAAAAAGTTTTTAAAAACTTTGTAAATGAATTTTTTTCATAACCAGGTAAGATGTCATCAGGTGTATGTGATTATTTAGCTACCTAAATGTTAGTCATATAAATTACTATAATTTTTATTTTATTATATATAACAAAGGCTAACTCCTTTGTCTTGAAGCTCTGCAATGGTTTACATATCCGTAGGAAGACTGGGATATAAGATTAGATCATCTTTATATGATGTATTGAGAGAAGGAGTTCATAAGAAGTTTTCTTGGGACCTGAAGACAGGAAGGGATGGTGTTCCTAGCAGCCGGATAGTAGGGCTTGCCAAGTGGAAAGGTGGAACAGAGAGGTTGGACCAGCAAAGGGCCACCTCACATTGTGGACCCCAGTGAACATCAACATGCATCGCTGAATGGTTAATGAATGCTTAACCCCACCTTGAAATATCCAGACCGCCTCAGTTTGTCAGGGCAAAATAGATTGCATCTGTGTTTTCAGAAAGGTAGCCAATTATATTTCAGAACACTTAAAATGAAAATATAGTGTTTGAGAAAAAATTACAACTTTGCCTCCATCAGAAGTGATATCATCTGCCAGAGAAGCTGTTTTTCACATGGGCAAGAGATCTCAGTCTAGAATGTCTGAGTTCTCACTTGAGATATTCTCACAGGATATAATGTATTCACAAAGGTGTAGCAGGAACAAGATCTGCAAATGACCAAATGACCCAAGAGAGTGGACTTTATAGGCTGTGACAGGAGCCGGCAAAACTTCCTAAGAAAAGGAAATGTGAGCTTCCAGGGTGTATGTCTCAAGGTCTTTACAAGCCTTTTCAGAAGCGAGGACTAAGGAGAGGTTAGAGGACATAATTTTTGTATGGTTTTAGGAATGGGGAGATAGGTAGGGGCATAGTCAGATAAAGGAAGGGACCAGATGAACTTTCACAAACTGTCATAAAGTAAAATTTTCTTGAAGCCTCCTAGTTTATACTTCTTTTATTTCAAACCCCAGTCTAATTAAATTGAAGTCAACAATAAAAAAAATCATAAACAATTATAGTATACAGTATGTGCTGTCAAATGTCAAGGAGATTGCTGAAATTGACAGTGAAATATTTAGTATGTCTCCATCTGAATGTTATATTGCTAAGGAAACTCAATATTGGGTTTTCCTATGATTATTCCATTATACATACTAGGTGATTTTAAAACCATGGCCAGTACAACTTAAGGAATTATCAAAATGCCCTGAACAAGGGTTTTCTAGCCTTATCAAGTTGATACAAAATATTCCAGGTATAAAAGCACACATTTAAGTTGTTAATACTATTAATTTACCACTAATTGGTATCTTCTTGTTATAATTATTAGCACATGTTAATTGCATAAAACAACAGGTTTGTGACATTTTTATATATGCTTATAATGCACTGTGATAGTATCTGCCATTCCTATAATCTTAAAATAGGTGTACAAAACTTCCACTTTTTTCCTAAGTTCTGACTAGATGACAACCATCTGTCTCAGATTTTCCATGACAGTTCTAATTACATCTATTCTATGTCATTGGCCTTCCAAGCCTTCAAATTGCCCCAGATATGTCAATATTATGGTGTCAAAACTAGTCTTATTAGATACTTCTTCACACATGGAACGAACACAAAAATCCTTTGTCAGACTGTGTTTTTTCTTTGGAAAATATTCTTGAACTCTATTAATCTTACGTAAAAAAACTGAATTGACATATGCATTTGCAAATATGTTGCACATTCCCTCTATTACTCAATATTTTACTACAATTATTCAAAAATAATGTACAGGTGATGAACTGGAAACATTTGAAATTATTACCTGCAAAATGGGCATCATTACCATAATGGCATTACTAATAATACACACAGTTGCTGTTCTGATGATTTATCTATTATGGTTATATCACTGGGTTAGAAGACTAGGTACAGTGTTGTATATGGGAGGCCTCTGTTCATTCATTCTTGCATCATTTAACAAACCACTTAATGATTATTTATCTTCTTTATGCCAGGCACTGTATGGTGTACTGAATATATAGTAAAGAACAAAGCAGTCATGATTTTTATGTGCATGGAACTTATAGCTGGTCAAAGGTGACTCTGAAGCTGAAACATGAAAACTGTGTAAGAATTCTTCAAGCACAGAGAGAGCCCAGGCAAACAGGAGAGGGAACAGCACATGGAAGGAAGCTGCAAAGGAAACACTTGAAATACCCAAGAACTGAAGAAAAAAGCCAAAGCACAGAGGGAAAAGGGGAGAGGGATGTGGAGATGGAAAAGGTCAGGTCACACAGAATCTACAGACCTCACAGAATGGCTTGGATTTTACTTTAAGATGATAGGAAGGAAATAGTTTCCATAAGAGCAGTGAAATAATAATGGATTTTATATGTGATTATAGTTTACCTATATCTAATATAATTATATAATTTACATTTGTTCATATAATTTATAACATGTAAATTATAATTGTATTAATTATTATTATATTGATAAAATTATTTCAGATTATATATAATTTCTTTTATATATTTATAAATATATAAATATGATGTTATTAATTAATTTAATTATAAATATAAACTTTATATACTTATATGATTTATACTTAAATACTTATATAATTTATAGTATAAATTATGTTTATAATTGTATTAATTACAATTAATATACTTAATTACATTAATGATAAATTTTTTAATTCCTGTTATATGATTATGTATTCATTATATGTTCATAAATATGTAAAATTATTATCTGCTTCATTAATATAATTATAAACCAGTCATATCTTATATATGATTTTATATACATATATTTATATATAATATATATGTATTTATGTACATGTGAAGTACAGTTTCTTTTTAAGCCATCATGCTGGCTGCTATGGAGGTTAGAGAGGATTGAGAGGAGAAGCAAGAAGGTCAGAGTGGCAATCATCCCTGGTGCTCCTCCATATCTGTTCTCTCCATGAAAAGACAGGAACGTGGTAACCTCTCATCTCCTTTGGGGCTTCATAGGTCTGGCCAAGGCGCTATGAACAAGAGTGATATGAGGCACCTATGGACTCAAATGCAGAGAAGTAGCGTGAATCTCTGTGTTCTCTTCTTCTGACCCAGTAAACGTGGAGTTTTGTGCTCCAGATGGCACCCCTACTGGAAGTTGAAACTTGCTCCATCTGGGTGATTGTAAGAAGAAAAGGGACCTCATCACACGTCCCATTTGTCACCCACTAATCCGCACATCCTGTATCTTGAACAAGAGATAAACCTCTTATATCAATCGTCCTTAGATGTCAGCCCTCGTTCGTTCCCTGGAACTAACTTAACTTCTGAAAACCATGGGATAATAGCACTCAATTTTGAGGGCATGGGAAACAACAATGTAACAGTTATATAAGTGCATGTCACTGTTGCAAGCACACAGTAGACACTTAGTAAATAGTAGTTAGCAACTATTCATTTGATTTGAGTCTCCATTCTTTTATTATCTCACCCTCTGGACTTCAGGGGCCCACTTTCACTCTCCAAGTCCCAATTTGTTGAATGAAGGGTTTGTACTAGATTTCCAACACGCTAACTACCTAAGATTCTAAGATAGTGGGACAAGGGATGCAAGGTAGTCCCTAGAGGTTGGAAGGGCTGAACAATATTTTCCCTTCTTCTTTCCTCTGTTTATCAAGAAAAGTGAGCCTATTCCTTGGAAAACTAGGTCAATAGACAAATAGTACAAGAAGCCTGGCCACTAATATTCCCTTTTAATATTCTTTGCATAGAAAAAGGTGAAACAATGTATCTTGCTAGACTACCAAAAAATCCCTAATTTCTCCCTGGAGATACACAAACCAGCTGTTAACCAGGGAAAATGAAAACACTAGTTCTGTCTAATATGCTCATAGGTGTCAATCAACTGGTGTTAAGGAATTTCTGAGTTTGCATTTCTGAGAACTGCCATGAAAATCTGCAAATATCCAGAACCATTGATTTGAACTTCCAAATGAGAAGGGAATTTGTGCTTTCCCCATGTGCTGGGCATTCCAGTGTGCAAGAGGGTACACATAATCCATTGATGTGATAGCATTTCTCAGAAAATCTGGGCTGCAGCTCCAAAACTGCCACTACGTAGCTCTGTGATTCTGGAAAAATTACCCTACATCCTCCAGAGCTGAAGAACCTCATATGTGAAATGGTGATAATAATACTCACCCTATCTACCTCCTGGGGTTGTCATAATGATCAAAGAAGACAGAGGAGAAGTGAATGTCCTTTGAAAAAGCATTCTCTGCCTCATGGATGCATTCAAGAATCATTGATGCATTCTTGTTCTTATTGCTATTATGATCTTTCCTGCTTCAAGATGATTCATCTCAAGGGGTTTTCCTCATACACATCAGGGACAAAATAGGAAAAAAAGGTGGGGGGCTTTCTTCTCCATTTGATGCACGGTGTGACTGTAAGGGGAGTTTGCTGACTTGAAAATGTAAACAACCTATTTCCATGGAGATGATTTTCCTTACATAGAAAGGAACAACTTTTTTCCTTTATGAATGTGCATGAATTCCTGTCCTCCTGAGAATCCTAACTGCTTTATCTCTGCAATCAGTTTGCCTTTCCAGGTGCTTGCTATTCTCTGAATAAACATACTAAAGTAAATACCTGTTCCTCAAATCTCATGGGAGTCTAGCCAAATATTTTTACCCAACTCTCATCTCCAGAGGTACTGGCTAAAATTTTTGAAAAGAAATAGAGATAGGAAACCATTATCTGTAATGCAAACATATACCTGAAACATGCTATGATGTTACTTAGGTAGAGGGAGGAGAGGGGACCCCAGTAGAGTCCCTTCCTTCAATTGTCTGATCAACATTATAAAACCCCCTTTCATAGGTAGCTTCACTCTTTGGGTTTATGAGACTTTCAAGCAACCAGAGACCTGTCTATACATTTGGAAGTATATTTGAAATTATTAGCTAAAAACTTGCATGGACTTATTGAAAGCTTGCTAGTAGCAAACTTAAAATAGGAGATGCAAGAAAAGGGAGTCTGGTGACAAGCAAGTGTCAGGAAAGGTCAGAAGGATTTTAAAAAAGGTAGAAATGTTAGAGTTAATTTAGAGACATTGAAGGAAATATAAAAATGACATAATCAAGGCCTGGAGATTTTAAACAATTAATTAGGGACACACCAAAATTTTATCAATCTAAGGGCAAAAAGTGAATTTTAAATCAAATGACTCAAATAATTATGTAAGTGGATAAAATACCCCCTAAGGAAAAAGAGTCATCAGTTGTGCATCTCTCCCTTTCAATGTTGTCATAGTAGGAAACATGCTGCGATGTTTTAAATGGTTTACAGGACATGAGGAGGGATTTAAAAAAATACTGGAACAGCTTTAACAGGGATCGAAGCTCAGGCAATTCATGGCAATACCAGTTGGTGCAATTGAAAGGGACAAGGTGCTAGAAAGTGTTTAGAAGAAACTTTGAGCCCACTCTTGGGGGAAAAGGTGAGTTGGTGAGAGATTCCTAGTAGCACACAACCTACTTTGGAAGGTTGTCACTAGAAAAAGAAGGCCAGGGAGGATGCTCTGGACAGAAGAAATGGTGTGTACAACAGCACAGCACTATCAAATCACTTGGTCTGCCATGGACATATCCAAATGTAGGTGTTCTTACCAAATTGCAAATCTGCGGGCAAGGCCATGCTGAAAAATAAAGCTGAGGAGTTTGGTGCAGTAGGGCTCCCCTTGGGACATCTCAATGCAGCACTTGCTTAAATTTTATTAAAGAAAGAAGATTAATTTAGGAGTTATAAGAAGGAAAGTAATATGGTAATATTTATTTCAGAAAATTCAGTCTTTACGTGAAGTAGAAAAGTTTGAGAGGTAGGCAACAGGGAAGATACAGAAGGAGAAAATGCAGGAGACAGAAGGTAAAGTCAGTCTGTATAACTGGATGTGGGGTGGTGAGATAGGCAGGGTCAAGGATGATTCCTGGTTCAATGATTCTCTTAATTTTGGAAGATGAAAGTGTTCATGATTTGAGAGAGCCATAGGATTAGTTTAGAAAACATTTGGCTTTGTCTTAATTTTTATCTTAGAGCAAGACCTGGAAAAAACTTCTGAGAAATAAAGGAAATTAAGAGGTAGAGAGTTCAATTCCTTTCTCCAATTGAACAAATTCCCATTACTTAGTACTCTTACTGCTGGACAGCTTGACTATCCTAAACCTAACAAGAAATGGCACCAAAAATAATTATCTTAGACTCTGAGGATGGACACAAATGATGTTCTTTTTATAGAAGTCAAGAAGTATTTGTTGAATAAATAAAAGCTTAATATTGTAATTATATCACCGAAGGGACCAGTTAAGACTGCAGAAATGATGTTTGCATTTGAAATTGTCACTTCATGAAGTCCCCTAAATGAAATTTTAAAGACTTAAATTCAAGCATTTGAGGAGAAGAGGGAAACAATAGCTTCAAAATTATGGAAACTGAAAAGTAGGTAAACAAAAGGCAACTTACTTACTAGAACCAAGAAACTTGAATTCTAAATCAGTATTAAAGAATACCGAGAACCAACATAAATCACATCTTAGAATCCTCAAGGGACTCAAAAATGGGTGCTATAGTTTGTATCAGGAATGCTTCCCAAAGGTCCATGTGTTAAAGGCTTGGTCCCTAGCCTGTGTTGCTAATGAGAAGTGGTGGAACCTTGAAGAGGTGGAACCAATTAAGAGGCCACTATGCTCTCAAAGCAGATTGTGGACCCTGGTCTCTTCTTCTCCCTTTCTATTCCAGGTCCTAAGGTGAGTGACCTTTTGCTTTGCCACACATTCTTCACCATGATGCCCTACGTTGTCACAGGTCAAAAAGTAACATAACTGATTGAACATGAACTGAAACCTCTAAATCTATGAGCTATAAATACACCTTTTATCTTTATAAACTGATCATCTCAGGTATTTGTTATAGTAACTGACTAACACAATGGGCACATCAACACTTTTTGAACTGAAGGGAAGAAGGGAAGAAGGAAAAGAGGAAAAAAAGGAAATCTGTGTGAATCTAAGAATCAAGCAGATTATTAGTTGCCATGCACCACAGCATGTGACTCTGGAAGATTCCTGGTGTACCATAATATTCCTGAGGCTTACTTCCTAAAAATTGTATAAACTCACACAGAGGCTTCTCTGGGGACACAAGGTAAAGCTGAGATTGTAAAAACAAAAGGGATAAGTGACCATGCACAAAGAATGCTGCCTATTGAAACTCTAAGAAAATTGCCACAGCAATTGAACTTCTACTGTAGGAGGAAGAGTGTGAGAATATTTTCTGGAAAATCTTATCATGGCAAGAAAGAAGTACTAAAAATATTGGGACAGTCCCCTACCAGAAATCTCAAAGTTAACAATTTACTGGACAATCAGAGTGTCAACTACCCTTCTGAACAGTCTATTCTTAATAATGAATAGGCAACTGGGTTAAAGGAAACCTCTAGAGTAGAGAAGACCCTTAATCAAACTGAAAAACTGAGTGCAAAGTAATTGGAGAAAATAGAGATCATGACTGAAAAATAGAGAGAGAAGGAGAGAGAGAAAAAAAAGGAGAGAGAAAGAAAGGAGACTCTTTTATAGTCTCAGAGAAATAAGATAATGCAGATATGAAACAAGAATAAGGTAACATTTAAGAAAAAGCATTCACATAATTTTAAGAGTCTTGGAAATTTGAATCATGAAGAGAAAAAGTGAAAATGTCATTTGAAGAGTTGTAAGATAAAATTGAGGTAATAAACCATAAAGTATAGCAACACATCAACACATGAAAAATAAAAGTAGATGAGTTGACTAGTACAGGAATTTCCACATCCAAATAGATGTTCTAGTAAAAGAGATAGCAGAGACAGAAAAGAGGAAATAACCAGTGTAATAACTCAAGAAAATTTCTTAGAAATGAATGACAAGAGTTTTACAATTCAAAGGACTTGATGAGTACCTAGCGTAATGGAATCAGAAAACTCTATGAGCTTCAAAAGTGGGGGAAAGAGATTGAGAATTGGGATGGCTTTAGGTTCTTCAACAATAAGACTGAAAGTAAGCAATATTGGAAAAAGACCTTTAAAATTCTGAAGCAGTCAGGCACTGGTGGTACATACTTGTAATCCTAGCACCTTGGGAGGTTGAGGCAGGAGAATCACAAGTTCAAAGCCAGCTTCAGCGACTTAGTGAGGTGCTGTCTCAAAATAAAAAAGGAAAAGGTCTGGGGATGTGGCTTAGGGGTTGAGCACCCCTGGGTTCAATCCTTAGTACCAAATTAATTAATTAATTAAATTTAATTTAATAAAATCCTCCAGGAAAATTTTATCTAATCTAAAATCCATTACCCCGCAAACTAGCAATTAATATATTATAATAAAGACACTTTCAAATATTTCTTTTTTTAGTTATAAAAACATCTATTGATTTTATATTTTTTCAAAAGATAATTTTTTCATACTTACATATGAAATTATGTAATATATAATTTTTTCCAAAGGTACTTCAATTTGATTTTTTAATATTTTATTTGTTGTAATGTCATATTTATGTGTTTTGATAAATCAGACATGCAGTATAATTTTTCAACATGTATATTCAGAAAAATGAGAAGTTATACTTTCAAGTATTTCAAAGTTCAAAAATTTACTTACTTCTTATCCTTACTAAAGAAGCTATTGGAGTATAAAATCCACTAAAAAATTAAATCAAATAAATAAAATTAAAATAATAAAAAATAAGTAAATGGAAATGTGGGAAATAGGACAGCAGCACAGGAAAATACACCTATTATGATCCATGAAGACTCTTCAAATGTTATCTCAGTAGGACAATGTGCAGCTGATTCAGAGGCCAACTAGTAGAGTGCAGAGAAAGCATCCCAAGAGTAGGTATACTGAGAGTTGCACACACCATGATGCCTATTGCCAGAATATCAATTTTATATCAGAGAATAAAATGTCCTGGTTAACCTGACCCTTATTAGTAACTGGACTGGCTGGCTCTTGTGGATGTACTCCTGCGTTTGCTCATCACTTTGCTCTGCTTCTTGAATCAGCTGAAGATTCATTTTACTCCACAGACATGTTCAGCTTTGACCCACTCCTGAGAGCTATGATAGGACAATCTGTGCTTAGGAGCACAACCTCCCACCCCATCATGTTCCCACTGGCTATCTCAGTGCATGGTCCACATCTTCACTCTGCCACATGCCCTGAAGAAGATGTAGAGGAGACTCAGTCGTGTAAACACCCAATGGAGGCAGAGCCCCAAAATTCCTCTTGTCTTGGGAGCTTCATGTAAGAGTGGCCATAGTGCCCTTTCCTAGCATAGCTTAGGCATATTTCAAAACCAAACCACATATTATTTAAAGACCTCTACACTGGTGGTAACATCATAAATAAAAGCAAGAGGGTATTAAATTCTGATGTCGAAATAATAGTACTTCCAGAGGATGGATTGGAGGAGAATGCCATCAGCAACTTACACATAGAAGGCTTCTAAAACAGAGGCACATTCTAATTCTTTTTTTAAATTTATTTATTTTGAGTCATTGTAAACAAATGGGGTACAACTTGTTTCTCTGGTTGTACATGAAGTAGAGTCACACCATTTGTGTAATCATACATGTACATAGGGTAATGATGTTTGTCTCATTCTGTTATTTTTCCTTCCCCCACCATTCCCACCCCTCTTTTTCCTCTATATAATCCATCCTTTCTCCTTTCTTGCCTCACTCCCAACACCCCATTATGTATTCTAATTCTTAACCTGAGTAGTGGGTAGGTAAGACATTGTTCTATCATTTATAAACTCTGTGTTATTATACACACATACACACATACTCTTCTGTCTTTATGTTAGTCAGGGTTCTCAAGAGAAACAGAACCATTAGAATACATAGAGCAGGAAACATGTATGAGGAGATTTATTGTGAGAATTGACCCATGCAATTGTAGAGGCCAAACGCTCCCACACTCCGTCATCTTCAAACTGGAGAACCGAGAAATCCAGGTGTCATTTAGATGTAGTCTGAGGGCCTGGGGATTGAGGCCACCAATAGTATAAGTTTGGATCTCAGACAGAAAACCTGAAAACCAGGTGCACCACTGTCTGAGGGTAGGAAAAATAGCATGTCTCAACACAAGAGCAAATTCTCCCATCCTCTGCCTTTTTGCTCTATTTGGGCACTTCTGTATTGGATGGAATCTCCCCTCCACTGGTAAAGAAATTCTTCTTAACTTGGTCTGCCAATTAAAATGCTGATCTCTTCCAGAAACACCCACACAGACACACCCAAAAATAATGTTTTATCAGCTATGTGAGCATTCCTTATTCCAGTCAAGTTGACACATACAGTTAATCATTACAAGAACATACAATCTGTGAAAGTAAAAATGAGCAACGCAGAATTTTCATAGCTCTTTACTTTAGACCCAACTGATCCTCCATGAACTTTTATTTGATTCTATTTTACAGAAGATAGTATTTACTTTTGTGGTCACCACCACCAAGAAAGAGGTTATGTGTAGTATAGCACCTTGTCAGAATCTTTGGAGAGGTTCCTAAAGGCAGCTATATTTAGGGAAGATGTCCCTGAGTGACTGCAGTTCTATTCCAAAGGAAGTGTGGTGTGGTTGTCCTCTCCTTCCAAGTATCATAGCATATGTATTCCTCTTTTCTTTTTTCTCCAGTGGAAAGTACAGTTCTCAGAGTAGAAGTTCCATAAATTTGGAATAACTGAATGCTTCTTTGAGAAAAAGGCATTCCAGTCTGGGGCATAAATGCAACCTTATCTAATGTGATAGCTGAATATTTTACGTCCCCCTGTAGACCATCTTCATTCTTTTTTTCCCAAAATTATGCTTGTGGAAAGATCCTATAATGAAGTTTCAATTAAATCATGTTTTTTCTGTGTTAATTGATATACTTTCTGGAATAGATATTCACACGACATAAAATTATATAATATTATAGATTCCCCAGTAGCTCTCACCACCCACCAATGATTTTCTCACCCTGTATCAAAATTCTATGATCAAAAAAAAGAATATTATTCTTAATAGAAGTCTTTGGATTAGACAAAGGAGAATGAAGGGAGGGCGAGGGGTATAGGAAGGATAGTAGAATTAATTAGACACAACTTTCCTCTCCATATATTTGAATACATGACCAGAGTAACTCTGCATTATGTACAACCACAGAATAGGATCCTATTGGAATAACTTATATTCCATGTATGCATAATATGTGAAAATGCATTCTACTGTCATGTATATCTAAAAAGAACAAATAATAAAAAAGAATATTCTTCTTGATTCTCTAAAACTTAAGAACTGATATATAGTTATCCCTTTAACATTTCTTTGATCATCTTATTGAAGACAGAACTTCCACAGATGCTTTTGCTGTGATCATTATAACAAAAGTGATGAGCTTAGGTCAACAGAGCAACTTGGAAGAAACCCTGGAGGGGGTCTGAGTTGTTGAGTTATTAGCTTGTGCTTGGAGGTTTTATTGTGGATGCTCATAAAAAAAAATGGAATTCAAGACCTGCAGTTGACCTGAGAGCAAATAAATGTTTTTGAATGAGCCCCCTTCTTCTGACTGTGGTCTATGATTATTCCCCAACTTCTTATGTCAGTTTACAGTTTAACTCACAACAGATCATTTAGATAACAATCATAGAGGGCTACTTTCCTTGTTTTTGCTGCCTCATTCAAATGTTCTTAGTTTTATTTTTATTATCCTAGTTATCCTGGTTGACGTTAATCAATAAATATTAATAAAATGTCAATCATGTGTCATGACTCATGAAAACTTTAACAGATAAAATGATAAACAAGACCTGAGATGGTCATTCACACACACACACACACACACACACACACACACACACACATACATAGACACATACTGGAACTTATTATATATCAATGAAAAAATATATTCCTTAATAAGTGTTTTAGCATTAAATAAGGGTGCAATAACAATATATTAACTGAAGAATCAAACTCCTAGGGCAGGGAAAGTTTCAAGAATAGACTCCCCTAGAAATGCAACATCAGGTTAGGAATGGGAGGGACATGAAAGCAGAGAGGAATCAGACAGAAGGGGAAGAATTTGAGAAGAGTTCAAAACTGGATGTTATCTGGTGGAACTAAAAAAAATAAAATGACATGACTGAAATTCAATGACAGAGTTAAAGAACAACATACAAGCAGAGCAAATATGCATCAATAAAGGCTGTGGGCCACATCAGAGCCATCTCTACCTTAAGACCAGCAGGCAGTGTTTGAATAATTTTAATAAGAAAAGTAACTGTCAATTTTGTACTTTAAGGATGATCCTGCCTATACTATGAAGAATTATTCAAAGTGTGTAAAGTGAGGAGTATGGGGAAAATAGTGGGTCACTCAGTATCCTCCAAGGAAAGGCACAGTTTACACCATAAGGTTTGCCATTATGTCATTTGCACATGATAAGAGGAAAATCAAAGAACCAAAAAGAAGAACCAAGCCATGGTCATCCCACAACCAGAGTCAGTAAGGGTGCCAGCAGTTACAACCAGTCAACTGCCAGAGCCATGAATGGAAAAGTATACTGATATTTCCCTTCCTAAGATCCTTCCCTCACACTGCATTCTCAGTCAGACTTGCCTGAAGAGCACAGGCAAGCAAGGCAGAGCAGGGTAGAGAAGGGCAAAGAACAGATCTCTAGGGAGAAGTATGCACCTAGAAACTGACAAGATCAAACAGCTACTTAACTCCCCCAGTAAGAAATGAATGATTTACAGACATGCTTATGAGGCAAAATCAACAGGGGGCAAGGATTTACCCATTGTACCCAGTGCAATGATGATGCAATGATTATCAATACTGATAATCTTCTCAAAGAAAAGCTCTATTAAAGGAGGAAGAAGGAAAGAGTGGTGATGTGGAAGGGTAAGTTCAGCTCTGGACATGCTGAACATGAAGTGAATATGAAAGCACTCAAGGAATGCTAAATGACCTTTTGGTAATCTCAAACCTACATGGACCATCAACCTGCAATGAGTTCCTTAGGTGCAGCCCTTAACCATAGGAAATTGTCCTACAAATCCATGGACTCAGTAGCAAAGGCACCTGGAGAAGAGAACAAGGTTATCTTAAAGTTTTCCCTATTCTGCCTATCACTCTTGATTGAATGCCCAGGTAGCATCAGGCAACCTTACTTCTCATCTAGAACCAGGGATCAATGAGCCAGAACCTACTGCAAGAGCACTTACCCCACAAGGTGAAGTAAAGCTGATTTCCTAAGGTATTCTGCTTGAGATAGTGTCCAAACACTTTGTGCCAACTTTGGGGAATTAAAACAAATCCTCTTCAATTGCCTATGATATTCCCTAGCTGGCATTTCCACAAAAAATCACAGTGCCACCCAGATGGATCCCTTAGCTGATGTCTATCTACTCTGTAACTGTAACTTCTTATTGTGCCCTGTGTTTGTAGCATGTATGGGAAGGGGATGTAATGTCACCAGTGCACTGGGATGAGAATGGGAATGAAGGCAAAGGCACTGGCTGTATCTCTCCTTTCTCAAGTCATCTTCAAGGAAGTTCCTAAAATTGTCCCATTTTGCATCACCACACCATTCCCTATATACGAACACTTTATTTCTGCATTATTTGAGCCTAATTTATAGTTGCTGTTTCTCTAGCCAGGATCACCTGTATTTGCCCAGAATTATTTCTAGTATCTTTCTAACTCTTCCTGACCCATTACGAAGACTTTCATTGCTCTGTCTTGTATGAGCATTAGCATCACAAAACTAGATACACTAACTTCTTGCTCTTAATTCACTGAACAAATGAATACATCATGTCCCATGGCAGAGAAAACCAAACGGATCATACTGGACAACAGTCATCTTCTCCTTTGGTATCAATGAAGGCATTGGCTTTTGATAAAAGCTGAATTGGTGGAACATGGTAGGTCGTTTGCTTGCTCTAATCTATAAGAATTCTGAGCTTTAAAGAATTCAGCTTGTTTTTAAGGAAGAAAAAAAAGTATTATTGAAAAAAATTACCTGGTTGGAAAGAAATGCACCCTGGACTTAGTAATCCTACATTTTACACAGAGCTAGTCATAAGTAGACAATCAATAAATTCTTGTCTAAAGATTGATTTCACAACCATGATAATATTTCATTCCATGTGAAACACTTATGATAGAGGTAATCACAGAGCACAAAGCAAGCCCTGAGGAAGAGGCTCAAAATCAAACCAAGGAAAGTTGAGGTTAGATCACAAGTCTTTCTAATAATAACACAGGTAGGAGAATGATAGGAAGAACACTATAGGAAAAGTGAGGTTCAGAATATGTAACTTCATTGGCATAACAACTTGAAAATAATACTCAGTCTCCTCTGGAACATAAGGACACACATGATGGACTGCATGTTTGTGTCCCTCCCATATTCAATTGCTGAAATCCTTACAGAGGTGATGGTTATAGGAGGTGAGCCTTTGAGAGGTGATGAGGTTAGTGGGATCAGTCCTGTTACAGTTATATCTTGAACATCCCCCAGAGGTCTATGTGTTAAAGGCTTGGTTGAAAGCCTATGGTGCTGCAGGGAGGTGGAGGAATCTTGAGTAGATGGGGGCCTTGTGGAAGGAAGTTAGGAAGTTAGGAAGTTATATCAAATTTACATTTTTGAAGGGACTATTGGATTCCTGGCCCCTTCCTCTCTCTCTCTCTCTTTGCTTCTTCTGGTTGCCATGAGGTAAGGAGCTCTGCTCTACCACATACTCCCTCCATGATGTACTTTGCCACAGGCACAAAGCAACAAGACCAAGTGACAATGGATTGAAACCTCTGAAACTGAGACAAAATAAAACTTTTCTCTGAATAAGTTGATTTATCTCAAGTATTTGCCACAGCAACAGAAAGCAAACACAGTGGTCTTAAAAAAAAAAATCAAAAAATCCAGACCCAGAGAACCTCCTCATTCCTTTTACCATGTGAAGACACAATGAGACAGCTCTCTATGAACCAGAAAGCAGGTCCTCACCAGTCATCAAATTGCTGGTACATTATTCTTGGCTTCCAAACATTCAGAAGTATAAGCAAATATTTTTGTTTTTAAACCATCCACTCTATTGCAATTTTGTCATGACAGAATGAGTTGTGAAGACAGCATATAAAGTTGTTTCCTATGAGTTATTATACATTATTATCATAATTACACTTCATTCATGGAAGCAATGCATATGGTGCTATATTCCAGATTATTTTGTAATTGATCTACCTTCCCTTAACTTTAAGAATCCAACTAGAGATTGTGAAATGGGAAACAAAATCACACAAAGTACAAAGGGGAATTTTTCTTCTTAGCAAAATTGTGCATTATCTTCCCTTATTTTCAATGTAAACAAGAAGAGAAATAAGCAAGGACCACATATTTTTTGGTAGAATAATGTAAATTTTTCTTTTCCTTATTTTTTTCCTTCCTTCCTTCTTGTTGTATGAATTGAACTCTTCAGTGATATTATACAAAGTATAACTAATGTTGAGAAATACAACTTCAGGCATATTGGGTCAGCTGTCCCCTTGGTTGAAACAACAGCCAGGGACCCAGAAATGATGAATAAGCATTGTTCACAATTACACTATTACCACGGTTTGCCAAAAAGCATTCTTCTCCAGCAATAAAATATGACTTTGTTTTCAGTGTCAGACATGATTAAGTTAAACGTGTGAAGATTCCTAACCTTATCGATTTCCTTGTGTTATGATCATATTTCTCATGCTTTTCAGCACCTTTCTCATTCCTAAATAGGAGACATCTGAAAGAACAGCTACTGTTTAGGAATTGAAAAGAATATAGGCAGAGGGATGCACAGCAATGCTCTACATTAAAGGCAGCATGCTGACGATGCCAGACAGATGAATGAATGTGACTTTTTCTCAGACTTTGACCACCTGGTAAATAAAGATGGTCCCATGAAGATGCACATAAATTCATACAGCTGGAACAGACCTGAGAAAAGACTTAATCAACTTCCTTCATCTAATAAGGAAGAAAGTTGGGCTCAGTATCATGACATTTGTCCAAAAATCACAGTTATTAAGTTGACTAAATCAAAATTAGAACCCAACCTTCTTTTTTAAAATTTTATTTAGTTGTAGATGGACACAATGTCTTTATTTTATTTATTTGTGTGGTGCTGAGGATCAAATCCAGTGCCTCATGCATGCAAGGCAAGCACTCTACCACTGAGTCAAAACTCCAGCCCAACCCACGTTTCTTGATCCAGAAACTAGGTTTCTTTCAGTTGCTCTTGAACAATCATTAACACCGTTAAGTCCCAGTTCCCTTATCTGCAAAATGGTGATACTAATCAGAATTGCTACTGGAACCAAATGATCACAATACATTTGAAATTGCTTGGGACAATGAATTTTATGGAGAATCTAACAACATTAGCTGTTCTTATTATACTTTACTCTCATACATGCATTATTTCATTAGGACTATCCTTTATTAGGACTTTATTAGTAGTCTTTATTAGGACTATCCTTATCAGTAGTTGTCAATCAAATGTATAATATGGTATAAATGCACTAAAATGGGGACATTTACCGAATAGGAGTTTTCTTCTTTAATACCTGAAATTCCTCCCTTAAGAAATTGAATTCCACATTCTCCTTATGCTTGGAAAGTATCAGATCATGGTTGAAGTACTGGTTAATTCTGGAAAGTTCCAGTTGAAGGAAAATGGTCAACTACAAAATCTCCAGAAGAGGATGAAACAGAATTCAAAGAAATTTAGAAGCCATTTAATGCGAGAACAAATTCAATAAGTAGGACATATTCAGGAAAAACAAACAGGGAGTGAGACTATGATGAACTTGAACTTGATTCCTCCCTAGAATGCCAGGATTATTCCATTAAGTCATAATAAATATTCTTAGGATGCTTACACAATCATTCACCTCTTCCTCTAAATTTCCCATTCTTTTTCTCTGCTTGCATATATTACAACAAAACTTTAATATTTTTGTCTTTTTTAAAAAACTAAATCTTAAGTTCCATAACAACTGGATTCATATCTTCCTTGCCTTTTTATTCCACTTGTAAAATGGCCCTTGACATACACATATTTTGTTTGTGAACAAATAGCCTGTTCTGCATAGTTCAAAGAGCAGGACTAAAACCAAGTGTGATTTTTGGAGAACAATTTCGACTCTGTATCAGGAAAAGATCCTTGATACTTAGACTCAAATATCAGTTTATATTAGCTGTTTTTTCTCCAAAAAGCCTCAGTGGGTCTCCTATCAGGAATGTGGGACCTGCCCTGTTCAGGAGGTTGCATTAATAACCACTAACATTGAATCAGGCCTTCAATCTGTTTATTCAGACTCCGGAAATAGTCCTAACTGGTTTCCCTTAATTCCTTCCAGTCTCTAATTTGTTCTCCCCATTCCCTTAAGGGTTTTCACACCAAAGCATAAATGTCATTGTCATCTATAATTTTTGAAAAGACCCTAGGTCTTATAGCCAACATCAGCATTTGCTAAAGAATGTTTTTATAGAATGCTGATCCCATAGGATGCCCCACATGATGCTCAGCAAACAAAGACTCCTATTGTAAAATAAGTTTGCAAAACAACATACTCTCATCCTATGCTGGAGATTCCTGGTGCTCCTTAGCATATGTTACAGAAACTTTGGACTATTCCATATCAGAGGCAATTGCAAATTTGTTCTTTCTAGTTTCTTCTTAATCAGAGAAAATGGATTCTTTTTATTTCAACATTTCCCCAAATGCATCCTTCTTTTTCATCTTCTGTTCTGGGAGACCTCAAAGTTTCTAGGCTGTCATTTGAGACATGCCATGGATCACTGGAATGGGTGGAGTGAAGTGGGGGATGAGATAAGCAGTGGTAGAGAGAGAGTTGGGCAGAATCTCCAGAGGAAACCCAGAAACAGCAATGTGTTGAACCACTTAAGTGGTGACCCCACACCTGGCAACATGGGAGATGGTGAGACGCCTCCCTGAAAGTTCACTGGCACTCTTTCTTCCAAGAAAAATATAGCCTCTCCTCCTTTTCTTTCCTTTTGACAAAGACACCTTCTTCTCCTCTTCTTGGTTAAATGAGTCTCCCACACACTGAAATCCGGCACCTCCAAGCGACAATGAAGGAAATCTTGGGGCAGGGAAAACTAATGTCAGCTAGAACTATCAACACCTTACAAGTGACACTGCTGCACAGGTTCAGTTGGATCATCAGCTGGATGAAATTGGCTCCCTGTTTCTGAGTGCTGGCTGCTAGTGACCCCTCTCTGTCTTCTTTTACAGAGAATTACCCTTTATGATAACTAGAACCATCTACCTCAAGTTATGCTTCTGTTTAATCCCTTACACCCTGGGGCAGTTTGGAGTCAATGACTAGGTGCCATAATAGGTATGGAAGTCCAGCTCCTTATGCCTCAGGTGAGGTCAATGCTGCTGTTCAGTTCATGTTCCAGGAATCTCTGTAGGACAACCTGAAGCTGGATTCCAACTGGACCATATCTATTTCAGCTTCACTTTGCTTCTCTGACATCATTTCTCTTATGAGCACCCACTCCAACAAATCATAGACACCCAAATTCCTATGTCAAGGCCTGTTGGGAAATCAACCTAAGACAGCCCCAAAGGATTAGAGGGTTCAGTTCGCTGAAAACACAGAATTTTTAAGCATAATTTTCCCGTTCTTGTTTCTTCTGTCACGCACTTACTTCAATTGCATCCTGCCTTGTAGATGAATTTCTATTATGTTTACATGAAGATCTATCCTAGTTCCAGAAAATAGAACCATCTTCTTCAAACATCTTCCCATGTTACTACTTCCCCAATTGCTGATGATTATATAATTAATTGAAATTACAACAATTTCAAATGTAGTAATATATTCATAATATCTTAATTTGCTCCTAGAATTACAACTCCCAGAGGTTTTCTTTAGTCCCAGCTTCATGTATTATGATACTCAATACCAAAGCAATGAATTTTCTAACCCAGAGTTCTTTATTTGGTTTACCTTCTGTGATTAATTTCCTTCATTGTATGTTGTGTCTCGTGTTGTTGTTGCTGTGGTTGTTTTGAAAAAACGTGTCATGGGTGTTCTAATTGAATGTTCATTGACATATAGCCTTTATACTTAAGAACAGCTTGACTGAGTATAAAATGGTTGATAATTTCTGACATAATATCTTCTCTGTATTCTGACATTTAATTCTGCCATAAAGAAATTTAGACCAGCTTACTTTTCTGCCCGGGTACTTATACTTGCTCTGTATTTATCAGGATATGTTTCATAAAAATTTTTCATAGAACAGAGTAGGCCTTTTATAATTAACCTTACAATTCAGTGTTTGGTAGATTTCATGAAATGTTCTTCTACTACATATTTTAATTTTTTCTGTTTTATTCTCTCAAGGAATATAATTTATTATAATTCATTTCCTTTGCTTTCTATATAAACATCTCAAATCATTTTCTATTTCTTTTGATTTCCATTTATTTTCCTTTGATTATCTCAAGTCTTTCTTCTGTGCCCATTATCCGCATTGTTTTTTCTAAGTTTCATATTTTCTGCATATAGACACATTTTTGATGGATTTATTATTCCATTGAATTTCTTTCTTAAGATCTGCTTACTTGCTTTTCCTCTCAGGCTGTGTGTGTGCGTGTGTGTGTGCGTGTGCGCGTGTGCATATGTGTCCTTTATATGTTTTATTCATTTGGTATCTTTTGCAACCAATTTACATTCGCTTTAAAGTATGAACAATATGTTTCCCTTCATTTTCTTCTTCATTTTTTTTTCTGATATGTTATCAGATTTGCTTTTGTTTTCTACATTCCTCTCCTCAGTAGGTCCTATGTTAGTTTTCTTCAACTCATTGAGCTTCTGAGAATAAAGAATGTTCTATTCGGACCAGATCTGTTAAAGAATGAGGAAAGGGTTAGTGTGGACCAAGTGTGACCTGGAGAAGTGACCAACTTCCACTGGGCTATGTTGTCTTGGAGCACTGTTAGAGCAAACCAGCCACATATTCTATTTGAGTGCTCAGCTCTCCTAAAGTTTCAGCATTCCCCTTTGGGTGGGCTTAGTTTAGAGTCAAACTCATATTGTACACACCCTCTCTTTCACAGTTTTAGTTGGTTTTATCTCTTCAAGTGACTTTGATAAGCATCTTCAGAGAATCTGCAATACCTTTCAAAACCAAGAGAGGAATGGAGTAACATTTTGCTTACTTCCGTGAAGAAGATGGAGTTTCTTCTACTCTTTTTCTTCTTTTCATGGATACTTTCTTAAAGGGAAGCGATGTAAAAAAGGCCTTTTCCAATCATCCCTTACTAGAATTCCACTTTCAATACCATGTTCTTTCTTCATCATGCTGCTTTATTAAAATTCCATTCCTTTGTCATTACCTAATGAAGATCTATTTTTACCTTTGACCTTTCTTTTTAGCTGCTGCCAATTTCCAATAATTTCTGCAGACAAAAACAGCAGCATTTTTGCAGTCAGATTTTGCCTTTAAGCAATTGCCTTCATGAAGCATTCTTTAGGAATGCATTATATCCACATTAGGGGTCATCTATCTGTGTTTCACTTTATTCATTTATTCACCCCTCACTCATTCAGTAAATATCTATTGAGTGCCTCTGATGTATGTTAGCCCAAATGAAAATTGAGAAAAACACACTTACCAGTGCTTCATAAATTCCCTGGAGATAAACAAAAAGTTTTAAAGAATTTGATGATAGTTTCAGAGGCTAATTTTATTTACTCTGCATTTCTATCATCCATAAATATTATTAAGTGATGATTATCTGTTTTGTTCCTGACCAAGGAAATTGAATTTCATGAGCTACTGATGAGATTGATTTTTCTAAGAAAAGAACATCGGTCAGTTGTTTCAGTAGATTTTTTTCTTTTTTTCTTCGTGGTTTTATTTTGCAAGGGGAATATATATGCACCTGGGAAGATTTAAAGATGTGAGTATTTTTATAATAACCCAACCACAATACATGAAGGAGAATGTAAAATGACTTCATGTAAATCCCACAGGTGAATGAGTAAGGATATATTTTGTAGACTTCTAAAACAAATCCTTCAATTACCTGAGTTCTTTGGAGGAAGTATGCCATCTAAAGTCAATAAACATATAAATAAATAATAAACTAACACAGCTATGCAGATGGAAAATATAAAAGGAGGATGCTGGTTCCACACTATAGCCTGGGAACAACACTAGCTGCTATTTTGAGGAAAGAAGGACCCACATTTAGAACTGGGCTATTAAAGTGCCCTTTTCAATCAAATGTAGGCAATTCTCTTTGGTGGCTATGACTATAACCATCACTCTGATTCTGACACTAAGAATTAGTTAAAGGAACTGTCAACTGCAAACGAGCTTGGTCTTCTTTACGTCATCACGGTGCACAGAACTGGAAATAGCTTTGCCAGATATAGAAGGTCATTGAGTATCTCAGACCTCTGGAAGAATTGCCTGTTTAGATGGACATATGCAAAGTAAATGATATTGGCAAATAATGGTTAAAAGCCAGAGAACTCCCAATCACCAACACTGTCAAAATAACTAAATAAAAGTGTCTTCAAGTATCTTAAACGGTTCTCCTAAAGTGTCAACTGGGGAGAGATCAAGAGAGTACATTGTTAAGACTGAGGAAAATGGCAGGCAATTCAGTGGTAGGCAGAATTTCTCCATCCTGATCATGGAACTGGCTAAAAGTGACTAAACTATCTGTTGGCCTCAGTACTTGAAGAGTATAAGCTTGGCATGTGCATACAACTGGAGATATTTTTTCTCTTTTAAAAAAGAAAAAAATTCATATCAATGTGTGATATTATAATGACATAAAAATTCAGATCTGGAAGTGACTTTAGAACTCTTCAGGAACAGTATTCCTACATCTTTTTCACAGGTATACCTTTTCTTCAAACAGTGTTTTATGTTAAAGCCTAGTTGGTAAAAACTAATAAAACTTGAGTAGCTTAGGGCTCAGATGGGAGCTCTGACCTTATCACTCAGTCTCTGAGTAATCATGGCTGAATGGAAGGAGGTCCAGGGAACATGATCCAAACACTGAGCTGATTGGTATAGGTAGACAGTTGCAGAGCTAAAACCAGAAGTTAGATGACCTACTTCAAAGTAAATATATTTACCAATAATTTTCAAATTTTGGTGTTCACATAAATCACTTGCAAATGCTGCTAAAATGCAAGTAAGGTAAATCTGAGGGGTAGTGAGATTCTGCAATTCTAATAAGTTTCTAGATGTTATTGTCAATTTATGTTTTCAGTGCTGCTGGTTCGAGGGCACTGTTGGAGAAGCAAGAAGGCTGTGAAGGACTCCACATTCCCAGGAGCTCAGCAAGCATAAAGAAAGATGTTCAATCTAAATTACTAAACTACATATCTGAAAAATCATTTATTCAGACCTTTTGTCCTCACAATCTTGACTAATCTCTACATGAAAATTGGAGAGGGAAATAAGGATTTGCCAATTTACTGAGGCCCATTAACTAATCTTTAGAAAATCAATATGAAATTAGGGAATGGCTCATATTAAGCCTGATAATTTTTGAGATTACAAAACCAAATTTAAAATTCCAGAATTTTTAGAAAAATGTATTGAGGAATGATCTACAAATGTAATAAATGAAGAGGAAATACTGATAAATACCTATGGAAACTATATTGCTCATCAGACGGAGTTAAACCTCAGAAGTCTTCCATTTTTCCTTAGTGGCTTTATCTCTCTGGATATTCACCATCCCTATACTCCCCTCTGCTGCCTGGTGCTAACTTATCCAAGTTGGGTAGTACCAAGCTTTCCTATTAAGCTCCCTCTTTTTCACAACCTTGTTGTCAGACTCTTCATTCATCCGAGGTAGCTGATCAAATAATTTGCAGATTAAAAATAGCTTACTGTGTTTTCATTTCAAGATAGTATTTATATTCACAAAATAGTCTTAGACATTCTAATGCAAATTAGTGATAAAACTATGAATAAAATGTCTTATAGACTTTCTTAAAGTCCTTATTATCATACCATCAAGACAGACTCTGATTGCTCACTAGAAATAGACTCTACTTGTCATGAAATGAAATGGGTAGGTCCTTTAAGAAAGATTATACTGCTAAGACTCCTAAGAACTTGGTTATACCTTGTGTTATCAAATCTACAATGAAAACTAAAGTGAATTGCCTTGAAATGAAGATCTCACTAAGTCAGTAATAGGGATATGGAAGAATCAAATGTTAGGAGGAAAAAAATTATACTTTGGGAGTCAGATAACTGATGACACTGACTATTCTCTACCAATCTGCTATGAATGTAACATTAAAAAGATGGGAAAAGTCTGGGGATGTAGCTCAGTGATAGAATGTTTGCCTAGCATACACAGGGCCCTGAGAACCATCCGTAGAACAACACACACACACACACACACAAAAGAAAAGTTGTTTTTCCCCATTGCGCAAAACTGTATACAAATCAGTCATTGGCTTTCAAGAACCCCTACAATAAATTCTAACTAAAGGTTCATCATCTTTGAATATTAAACATCAGTAGTTCAAAGAAAACAAACAAGAAAGGGTTAAAAAGAACCCAACAATTTATCACCACAAAAAAGCTATAGTCCATTTAATATTTTTAAATCAAATATTCTTTGCTGAGCTTAATGTGGTAAACCAGTTTAAACTATTTAGAAGCTGACATTGGTATTGCTTTCTTATAATTTGGTTGAGTATAAGCAAAGCATTCAAATAATGAAAAAGAGGCATTTTCTCTGCAATACTGCATTAAGTAAAAGCAAATCACTAATATAATCCTGTTTCCATGGGAACCAAAGTATAGAATCAGTCTGATAGAAAGTGTTTCTCCTAGGGTTCATATTTTTCCCCTTCTCCTTGAAATATACCTTTGATTGCTGTCCAAAGGCTAAAGAGTAAGTGCCAAGAACCAAAGAATCATCTTTGCTCATCTTTTTGAGAGTTGAAAGAACTGCAGAAGTAGCTAAACAGAAAACAGCCAAGTATCATCATTGTAGGGCTAGAACAAGAACTGTCTGAAGAATGAATTTTTCAGGGAAAAAAATAAATCTTCATAAATCTTATTCTCTATCTTGAGATTTGTGGATTAAATTTGAACTTTATAATCCTATCACTATTATTCCTAAATTTCACATGAGTTTTGTGTAGGGTAATATATCCCTTCTACTCCATTAACTTTAACCAGAGGGCCATCATTCTAGTGATGTTTTCTAGAATAGTTGTTCTTCAAATGTTAATAGGCCAGCAACATTAGTAACAACTGGGAAAATGTTAAAAATGCAAGTTATTTTTCCCCACCTCAGATTTACTGAATCAGACACAGGAGAATGGAGGCCAGCAATCTGTTTTAAAAATCCCTCTGGGTGATTCCAATAGGCGCTATAGAATCACGAGTTACCTATTTGTTTGAAAGGGGACTTGGGGAACAAAAAGGTAAGTGACATGCAGAAAACAAGACTAAAATTCATAAGAGAGGTCACTGAGGAACATAAATATCCTGGATACCAACCAAAGACAGAATGGTAGGATAATGCTGTAAAGAGGGTGGAGAGATGCGAACATTTGTGCAGAATTGTGAATTAAGATTAAAAGACATTAAGAAGAAGGAGAGGCAAGTGTTTCAAGTATAATTTTGAATTTTCTTGTACAAATAACATTAGATTGAGGACAACCTCTCTCTCCCAATGGTAACTAAAGAAATGAATCAACTTTTGAATTTCAGACATTTTTCTTTGGACTTTTCAGAGTGCATGCTGTACGACTTTCTATGCATTTTGTAGAAGCAAATTCCTTTATTTGCAACTTAAATGAGCATTTTATTTTTAGGAAAATCATTTCAGAATGTATTGCTTTAGAGCTCTATTTGTAAGTCATGTCTTTAAGAAGTGGCCTAGATTTCTAAAATGCCCTGGCCCTCTTGCCTGGGTTTATTGAAACACCACAGGAAGCCAAGTACTGTGGCAGAGACTGCAAAGGAATGCGAGGGAAAATTCAAAGATGCACCTCAGAACTTCCAGACTTTTCCAAAATTCAAATTCTCCCATGTTATAACAAATTTGAACTCTGAAAGGATGTTAACATCCATCACAAAAGGCTTATAGATGTAGAATGTTGGAAAATAAAGCTGATCCAAGGACAAAATTTATAACTCTCTTAGGGTCATATCCCCCACTCCAGCCAATGTTTCTCATTTCTTTGATCTTTCTCTTTTTGAAGAGGCATTTACTTAGATTTCAGTTAATCAAGTATCTGCCTAATTATACTATACCATGCTGTATGATATTGTCTCTACACAACTTGCTTTTCCTATTAACAGCAACAACTGAATGATTTGAATGTCATTCGGGAGTAGGGCCATGATACTGGTAACTTCTGTACTGTTATGGGGAACCAGGGACATACATTCTGATGGGAATCTCAACCTGCTTTGATCCTGTCTCCTCAATGAAAGAAGAAGGAAAAAATGAAATAGAATTTTCCCTAGTTCTCAGTACACAAACTAACTCTGCACATGGACACTGGAAAGACTTTTCCCTCTCTTTGCTTTGTCAGCGTTCCCTCCCTGCATCTGTGGTTCCCACATCTCTAACTTCCCAGTGGTAGCCAAGTTTAAGGCAACCTCTCCTACTGACACATGTAGCTTGGAGCTTGAGAGGAATCCTGAGAGTATATGGGAATGTCAAAACTTCAAGCTTCTTTAAGCTTCTAATGACTTTTTAAATTCCTGAAAGGAACTGAAGAAAGTAGAAGCCTAAAAATTGTGTGTTTCTGTTGATGCCAAAACTCAGTTCTAATTGTACGGTGGTTTGGAAGATGCATCTGTAAGACAGAATCACAGTGTGACAAGAGCAATTACCTGAGCAGTGAGGAGACCTGAGTTCTAGTCTTGGATTTGTTTCTAATCGCTTGAGCTCTATGGCTTTGTTTTCCTCTTCTCTAAAATGAAGATAATGAGAATGTCTACCAGAGTTTATATGGAATTATTACACAGTCAAGGACTTAGGAGAGAGCCTGACCCAGGATCATCACTCAATATTGTTACTTATTAGCACCATTATTAATAATTCTTCATGGAAAAATCATTCAGTCAAATTGGTCCTCAGATTCTTCCACATTATGAGTGAGGTGGGATGTGTTCCACTGAATTGTAGGTTTTCTTGAAAACTCCTCAGATGTTCCCATGGTAGAAGAGAAGAGGCACAGTGAAGATGTAGAAGAATCACTTGTGTACCCAGACCCCTGCCTCCTTCAATATAAACCATGGTAACTCTGATGCTACATATCTTATTCATTCAGAGTCAATTTTACTTGCCTGGAATATCAGTTGGGGTGCAACAATTATGTTGATTCAAAACATTCCATACCAAGTATTCTCAAGATCTTTTTGAACTCTGAAGTTGATTTTCAATGTATTAATTAATTCACCTCTACTGATACAAGGTATTCTTGACATAAAAATAGGCTTTTATGCAATGTAAAGTACAAAATCATGCCTTTTCCTAAAGTATAGAACCAAGAACCAATAGCCCATAGAAAATCATTTAATTTAATTATTTTTATAGAAATCTAAAGCTCTTGTTGGGTCTATTTCTTTCATTTGTTCTTCCTTTATACTTTATATTCTTTCTCTCTCTCTCTCTCTCTCCTCTCTCTCTCTCTCTCTCTTTCTCTCTCTCTCTCTCTCTCCTCTTTTCTCTCCCCCCTCTCTCTCCTTTCTCTTTTTTAAAAGACTGATTAAGATATGTTTTGCCTAGCAAATGACTATTTTTTTTTATTCTAAAACTGAGAGAACTTAATATAAAAAGACAAGGTGAAGTGAAAGTAGAAATTGGATTTAAAAAAAAGTAATGAAAATTAATAATTCCACTGTGAAAAGGGAGACTAAATCATGTAAGAAGTCTCTGCCTCTCATCCTCTTCCCCCTTCTTTCTCCTTTTCTTTTTCCTCCCTTCCCTTTCCCCTCCTCCTTCTGACTTTCCTTCTTCTCCTCAGATGACTTCTCTTTCCCTTTCCCTCTCTCCTTCTCCTTCTCCTCTTATTTCTTCTTTTAAACTTTAAAAGACATCATCTGCAGTGAAATGCAGCAGTTCCTTGGATGAGCTAACTTTCAACCCGATGATCTACACTGTACACAATGCCCATTCCTAACCTGTTCCCCACAGTAGAATTTGAGACTGGTCAGAGTTGTAGGTAGACCACAGTGAGGAATGACATCAAGCAACCCCTGTCCACTTACTAAGGACATCTGTACTGGCTTACTGCTGGCACCTGGGAAGTTTGCATATCCCCTCAAAACTCATAACCCCATTCTAAAAACACTCATGTTTTCTGGTGGTGCGTTAAAGAGAACACTCTGGCTAACTGATGATAGGTAAAGGGAAAACGATGTAAATGTTTGTGTGTATGGCCTTGTGCTGAAAGGGGAAGGAAATGTTTTTTCTGTGTCTGCTTCCACTAGGGACTATGTTCAGCACTTTTCTATATAGTATCACAACCCTTATCACAATTTTCGCATTTTTTCAAATGAAAAAATTAAGGCCACCAAATTGTGTGTCTTGCCAGTTTGTCTGAAGCACACTTGTTTCCACAGGACAAATGAAAACTGAAGGTGCAATTTCAGTGGAACCAAGTCAGTGAGACAAATGGACACTTGCAAAGTTACTAAGTTTTATATCATGTGTAGAGATGGTTGGGGAAGAGTATTTATCTTAGGAACACTAAGAACTCAGAATGTTAAAACAAAAGGAAATCAGATGGGCTTTGCAAGGTGGGAGAAATCTGGAAATAACCAGCCTGACACTCTTCCCTGCTTAAGAAGCTCACATCTAAGTTCACTTATTCACAATAAGATCCTCTGAGTCATATTTTAGAAAAGGAAGGAACAGTCTCATGGTGCGATTTGCTTGTCTCTATGCTTTTCCCCTAATAAAAACCATCCTACATAATGGATACATTCAAAGACAGCGATCTCTTTTGAGTAATTATGAGTCTCATCTCCACAAGTGCCTGGAGATCTTTATGGATCATCGTTTTGATTGCAACTTTTAAATTAGATGCTGGAATAGAACACTTTCTAACAAGGGAGAAAAGGGATGGAGAACTTATGTGGAAACAATACAGGGTAAGAAGCAATTTGAAGCTGGCAGATGATGTATGCCTGGAGGAAGCAATTGGTGCTGGGGAAAGGTCACCATGCCTGGGATAGCTCTTGTTAGTTCAGTATGACTTTATGGGAAGAAAAAAAAAAAAAAAAACATAAGGAGAAGTCAGAATTGTTGTGAGGTTTGTACCCAATGTGTTAAGAGCTGATGGTGGCTAATCTTGCTTGTCTCCATTTAGTGCTGATCGTTAGATGATTTTTATACCAATAATTGACTTCAAGTATAAAAAGAGGGGTCCAGGACTGAATTGAAGTCCTAGGAAATGTCAAACTCCAAGGTATATTTGAGCTTCCCTGAAATCAACTACACACATTTACATACACTTGTTGGTTTTTCCTTTTCTGTTCTACTTTTATAGGACTTTGTTCAAAAATAGCCAGTCGTTTCTTTCAAACTGTTTTTAAATTGCTCATTTTGGTACAAGAATAAATGGACAAATATCAAAAGCCTGTTCTAACAGTTGTGTTTGTCTTTAGCACAGCAACATTTTAGGGCCCTATTATGAAACTTTTTACTACATTCTCCAAGCTTATCTTCATCAAGGTCCAAGGTCCTGCTAATGCTTTTTTGGAGTCACATTGATTTTGTAAAATCTCTTTGCACAGAAGAATGGTCAAGGCTAAATACAGAAAGCAATCAGCTACTTTTTGTATATAGACTATAAAGTATTATGGATCAGAAATATATCCACATTTATATTTATATCACTCTATTTCTCTAAATCTGTATCTATTTATCTATAGCACTGGCTACATCTTTATTTATATTTGGCATAAGATAAGATGGTCATTAGTCCCTGCTCTCACCTCCTCTGTCTTCCACAGAAAGGTTCCTTCATTAAGCCTCATGATTCAGGGATACCCTTGTCCTTGAACTATAGAAACTGATAATCTTTGTGTCCAATGCTTCAAACCACACATTCAAGCTCTTTGGCACCTCTAATTAAGAAGACACTTTGAGGACTGGAGATGTAGCTCAGTGGAAGAATGCTTGCCTAGCATATGTGAGGCCCTGGGTTTGATTCCCAATACTCCCCAAAAAGGAGGCTTTGGAAATTTAAATTAATAATAACAATAAAGTCTCTGGAAAATTTTTATTTAAATTTGGTTGTGAGAGTGGAATAGTAACTCTACTACAGGTCATAAAATGATATTCACCACTGGGAATCTCTTTGATTATCCAGGTCAGAGAAAACCCTCAAAATAAATAGTTGAACAATTAATAATGTCTCAAAGAACAGTAAGAAGTGGTGATAAGGTAACTCATATTTATTGGTCAATGCTATGTGTCAGCAATCTTAGTGTTTCCACTCTATTAGTCATTTAGCATTTACAATTTATTGTCCTTGTCTCAAATGAAGAGACCAAGGAACAGTAAAAGGTCAAAGAGTTAAGGGCAGTGAGTGTACTCAAAACCCCATAGCATGACTGAAACATGCACTCTGCACGCCCTGCAAATGCTTCTGAAGCCCACCAGGTGAGAGGAATGACTAGGACCTCCAAGTGTCTCTCCTAACTCCTGAGGCCTTCCATCTTCCCCACCCTCCATCAAGCTCTTATGTCCTTGCGCGTTTCTTCCATTTCATTATTCCCACCAAGCCCTTCCACCTTATTCACTTACGAGAGGGAGCAAAAAATGCAGATTTTAGAGTTTTAAAAAGTTATGTTTCTTTTGTTAAAAAAAAAAAACAGGTAAACATGCAAGAGGAGGATGGCTAAATTTTCAAATTTTGCAGGTAAGAAATACTGTCCTTAGATGCTCACATATGCTTCTTGTTCTGCATCCCTCAATTAGCATCCTGTATAGTATTTACAAATGGCTTTTTTCAAACATTGTACACTATCATATTTACCCTTATTATCAGCAAATAATCTAGATTTTCAGCAAAAATGGAGTCTATAGAAAGAAAATTCTTCAATGCCTATTCCTTCATAGAAATGTGGGGGATTGCCAAAATGCTAAACTTGGGGAGATTTAGACTCCAGGATCATTTCTTCTCTCTGTCTCTGTCTCTGTCTGTCTCTCTCATTTGTTATAATTTTGTTTTTATTTGTTTTTGAAAATGCATCATTGTTTTTGACAAATCATAATTATGAACATTTATGGGGTCCAATGTGGTGTTTTGACATATGTACACAATGTGGTGTGATTAAGCAAGCTATTTATCCATCAACTTGCTTATCTACTATTTTTTGTGGTTAGACATTTGAAATTTACTTTCTTCATTATTTTAAAATACATAATACATTATTATTGACCATAGTTACCCTGCTGTGCAATAGATCTTAAAATCTATTCCTCTTGTCTGTCCAAAACTCTGTACCCTTTGATCAGCAGTTCCCTGTTCTCTCCCTCCTCCCTCCACTCAGTCTCTGGTAATTGACAGTCTACTCTGAACTTCTATGAGTTCAACTTGAATTGAATACCACATATAAGTGAAACCATGTGTATTTATCTTTCTGTGCCTGACTTATTGCTCTAGATATATTGTCCACCAGATTCATTCCCATTATTGTAATTGACAGGTTTCCCTTTTTAGGACTGAATGGTATCCCATTGTGTATATGTACCACATTTTCTTTATTCATTTATCCATTGATGGTCACTTCAGTTGCTTTTATTTCTTTGCTATTGTATATAATACTGTAATGAACATGGAAACACAGATATCCCTTTGATGTGTTGATTTTATTTCCTTTGCATATATACCCAGCAGTGGGATTAATGGATGTGTTAGTCAGCTTTTTGTCACTG